>NC_064856.1:4580137-4837637 GCF_024139225.1 Suncus etruscus | reverse complement strand
CTTTCTCTTTCTCTCTCTCTCTTCCATTTTTTTGAATTATGGATTTGGAGTATTGCTACTGAAAGGGTATCATGCATATCATTTAATTTTCTTTCAGCACCAAGTTCCTGTCCAGAGCGAATATTTCCAACTATCATTGTCAGAGTGATCCTTTCTCTGTCCTAACTGCAAATCCCTGCTATTTGTGGCAAGCTTCCTACCACGAACTTGTCCTCCTGGCCTTTGTCTCTATTGTCTTTGGATATTATTACCATAACACACGGCAGAAAATCCCTTTGCATTCTTATGTTCATTGTAGCACTACTCATAATAGCCAGAATCTGAAAACACCGTAAATGCCCAAGAACAGATGTGTGGATAAAGATACTACAGTACATCTACATAAAGGAATACTACACAGCTATTAAGAAAACTGAAGTAATAGGGCCAGAGTGGTGACGCAGGTAGTAGGGCATTTGCCTTGCATGCACTAACCTAGGATGGACCTCGGTTTTATCCCTGGCGTCCCATATGGTCCCCCAAACCAGGGGCGATTTCTGAGCACATAGCCAGGAGTAACCCGTAAGCATCAAAAAGAAAAATGAAGTCATGAAATTTACTTATATATAAATAAAGATATAGGTAGTATTATGCTGGGAACAATTAATCAGGGAGATGGATAAACATTTTGGGGTAAAGATTCTTATATGCAACCACAATATTATGATATAAACTGTTATTTTTTTGCTATTGATAGGGTCATGGTATTGTTAACCATAAATGTAGAACTCCTTAAGACACAAGAAATTGTGATTCATTAAAAATCATGCATGTATCAGCCAGTTAAAACTGGCAAGACTGGTCAAAGTTTTTGAACTCATAAAGACTGACATAATTCCAGTTCTATACTTATTCCATCAGTTTCCTAGACCCACTCTTTCTTCTTTTCTGAAGTAGCTCTTACAACAGGATTGTAATGATTTGCTACCTCAGGTTCCTTCATCTTCTGGCTTGGGTTGGGTTCAGGCAATAGATGAGACTAGAAGGGTATAAGAAGTTAAGAGAAGAACAATTGAAATACTCATTTCCTTCCCATCTTTCTGGATCTGATGGCTGCAAACTGTTCTGCTTAGAAACTAAAACTCTTGCCATGGGCTTTTCTTCTTTATTCATTGTCCCTCAACAGTCTCTAAAGATCTTTATTTTTGCTCTTTATCATCTCTTCCAAGCTCACCTGGTGTCAGTTCCAGCACTTTCCCATTTTCTCAAAGTTCTCTTCATACTTTCATTTATTTCCACATCTATATAAAAACAAACAAACCCCCAAACAAACAAATCAAACCAACTCAAAATAAAACAAAAATAGAAACCTTTATGAACCTGCTGTCACTTAACAGTTAATTGTTTTTCTGCTGGGATCCTGGCTGAATCAGTTCTGAACTTTTTGTTCCTAACTTTGTCCAAGAACCTTAACCTTCTTGTTTTCCACAGATAAAATCAGGATGACAATGTTCTCAAAAGGGGAGTGCTAGGACCAGAGCTTCTTCTATATCAGTCCTTGAGCTTGATACCCGGCACTGCGAAGCCCCTGAAACACCACTAGGTTTAATCATGGTGGCCTCCAGCTCTGGGCAATAAACCATGACGCCATCAGCTCTTACTGGGTCTTAGAGCATCACTTTAAATAGGGACGCCCCTTCTTTAAAAAAAGAAAAGAGGCTCATGTTCTCATAAATCTGTTTGGAGGAAGTGATGAGATCATCTGTTTTGCTATACAATTTTTAAAGCCTCCAGCATGGTGCCTTCACACATTGCAGGCACTAGATAAATTGCCATTGCAACGAGTGCTAACTGCTAATCGCTGTTGATATCCAACAGAATTGAGAGCTGGAAAGTACCTGGGACACGGCCAAGGGCCCTGCCATGATTTGATGATTCAGGAAACTGAGGCCCAGGACCCGCTGGCCCAGTTCTTACAATGCAAATTCTCATTAGCATTAACAGTGGCATGAAGGATGGTGCCCAGTAAGTTGAAAGCAGACCTGTGAGTTTGAGGACAGTTGCACATCCCTTCCTTATTGAAGGTGTTGATTCCATCTGTGACGTTCTCTCTACTTGTTTTAGAAAGGAGTTACATAAGCTTCTTTCCCTATCCTGACACTTTATTTGCTCCCTCTCTGAGGATCATCACACTGTCCCAAAATAAGCAAGAATTCAAGAGAAAAGCCCTGTTTCGCTGCTTCTGCTCCCAGTTGCTGACTCATTTACTCCTGGGCCTCTGTGCTCTCACACATCAATCACCATGCTGGGAAGAAATGCGCTCCAGCTCCTGGGGGGAAGGGGCTGTTGGAAGGCTCTATGAAGCCTGGGGTGGTCCCCAGGAGGTCCATACAGCGGAGGGTTCCCCATAAGAGAGACAGACATCCAAGCTACTGCTCATAGGCTGCTTTTAGAATCCGTGAGGAGATACTGGCAGAGGCAGAACCCAGCCAGAAATTGTCCTGTAAGTATTTGAAAGAGCCAAATTAAAAAAAAAAAAAAAGTGAATGTTTGCTTCATCATCCTATGACTAGATCCAAGTTTTAAATGTATGTGCCAAGAGTCAGACATTTCAAGTTCCGAGGGTCAGTGGAGAATTCCCCTCCCAAGCTCAACGCATGAGGTTTAATTATCATTTCTCCCCTAAACAGTCATAAACTTGAGATGATCTTCTTCCTAATTACTCTCAAAAGGTGCTTTCCTCCCAGTCTGGCATGTGTCTGCCAGTGCGGAGTTGATGTTACCTGATATTGCACAGAAAGCATGTGTTTGCAAAATACTCAAAGAGTTGGTTGATTCACGAGGAAAATATTAGTCCGACCATTTGTTTCACTGAATTAATGAATCGGTGCAGGTAAAGTAGGCAAGTTGGTAGCAGGCAGTAGGCAAAGCTGAGTGTCCTGGGATGATCTCTCCAACCTCAAGGCAGTCCAGGGGCTGGATTCACAGGGAAATCCTGAAGGAACTGTTTTGGGCTCAGGGCAACATTTTTTTTTCCCCTCCCAGAGTTTGTTCTTGGCTATTTCCAACTATTTGAATCTCTTCTCAAAGAACCATACCCCCAACCCCAAATCATTTTCACCTTATCATGTTGGAGGGTTGTAAAGAGATAAGCTGCTAGAGTTTTTCCCATTGTTTCTTATTTGTGACTTGTGATCTTGGAAAACAAAACAAGTCCCCCTCCTGCTGAAAGTGCATGTGTGTGTGTGTGTGTGTGTGTGTGTGTGTGTGTGTTAGAAGTTGCTATAACATAAAGGTTTAGCATAAAGAGGAAGTTAAAAAGCAATGAAAGGATATTGAGAAAAGCAGTGTGAAAACCTCAGACATGGAGGCAAGAAACTGCTCTCTAGTGCACCTACCATCTAGGATACATTTTTACATGTATGAACATATTTCATGATAGAGCAACCCTGAGAGGTCTGTGAGAACATCTGCATGAAGTGGATTGCAGGAAGATGTAGGGAGGGACCCACCAGGCATTGGATCCCAGCCCATGCTCTGCACAGTGCTACCATCAATATTGAGGCCAGGCAGGACTGTGCATCTTGGCAGTAGGAGTCCCCCCTTCATACAGTAGCTCCTACTGCCATTCCGAATAATCAAAACTTCTTCACATCTCCAGCACCTTTCTTGGACAGCGAAATGGTGACTTGGAAACGTTCACACTAAGTGCTGCTTTGTTTGTTCATGCTAATATGTCCTCAGTATTTTCCCATCAAAGAAGGAGAGGAAAAGTAAGGGGGAAAGATCCACTTTACTTTCAGGAGAGATATGACATAAATGACATTTTATTTCAGGAGACGTGTGACTTGCGGGAAGGCTCAGCATTATAAGGGTCCTACAGTTCAGTCTAAATGACCATTTTAGAGGTTGACTAAATAAAGCCAAAGTCCCAAAAGCTACCCTGATCTCTGTACCCTCCCTTGACAGGATATCCTATCAATTGATAACTGATAATTGTCCACAGAAATGGTCTTCTGCCCTCCCCCCTTTTTTTTTGCCCAGATTCTCTGACCATCAATTTTTTTGCTCCTTAACATCTAGCTGGTACCAGAGAAAAATCAGCATGTTTCCGGAGGGGGGAAGTTCAATAGATGCTCTGCTTAATAATGGCCATGGTTCTTTAAATAGCATCTCTCCTAAGATCCCCAAATTGCAGTTCTTTCCTGGTTTTATCCATACTACTTTCTTCCACACTGAGAGTAACAAATGTCCCCATTATGGCTAGCTCCTGAGGCTCACCTGGTCTCTTTCCTCATCCTGTCCTTCCTTAATTTCTGTATACAGACCCTCCATTATATCCTTATCAGTTAACCCTTCATAGCTGGAGGTTCCTGGCAGGCTGCTGGAGATCATTTTGTTTTCTGATAAACAAGAGGAAAGTCTAGTTGTGGTTTTGGTGAGGGTCAGATAAGGTCATCACTGGAAAAAGTAAGATGTCTCTTGTTTTATCCAGAAATTGTGTCAAGGTTTTTTGGTCAAAACTTATGTCTTACTTAGCTTTCATATTGACGTAGAGAAGTAAAATTTTCACCATTCTCCTTTGCTTCAGTTTACTGGATAGTTCAAGAAAAGCCTTCTGTGTAGTTTTCATGGTGAAGTAGTGAAATTGCAAAGTAATGCTTGATACACACACACACACACACACACACACACACACACACACACACACACACCAGTGGGGTATCCTGCATTTTTGCTTTGTACCTTAGTCAACTGCAAGCACTGATCTGCAGAGGATGCTCTGCTCTGTTGCTTCTACCTTTTACTTGAAAGCCAAACCAGAGTGACTCACCCAGCAAAGAAGGGAAACAAGTTTTCCATCAGTGGGGTGTCCCCAACCGCACTCAGAGTTTTTAGCACAGGAACCAGAAATTGCCTTGGAGGAGGACAAATGGAGAGTCGGCTTTCAGAACTTTCCTCCGACCTCCACTCTACCAATCTTTACTCTTCCAGTTGCTAGAATATTCCAGACCCTCATGCTTCTGAGGACTTGACCAAATGTCATTGTGCCATCCTATTAAACTCAGCAAAATCCCACTAATGTCTGTGGATGCCTGCAACAGGCAGCTGTTATCTTAGCTACAGGGAAGACAAAAATGATTGAGGAATGTTATTATTACATCTGTGTCTATACATACCTTTGTGATGATCTGTGAAATGATCTGATTAAAGAACATAAACATTCCAAGCAATTCGAGTCAGATAGATCCCTTCTAGTTGGCTCTGGCTATGCTTTGTTAGGGTTTAGGTGTGGGGCTTGAGGCTAAAGACTGCCCTGAGTTCAAAACTCAGCTCTGCCACATACTTGCTCTGTGATTCTCAGGCAGTAACTGAACCTTTCTGTTCAACATGTACTAGAGCTACCTGGAGAAACTCAACTTTGCAGAACTCTTTCAACTATAATCCCTGGCTTCAGGTTAGTACTTTTTGAATCTTCCTTGCTTTAGAAAACAAGAACGAATTGCTACATTTTATATTTTGAGGCATTTGGGCCTGGGATTCGGGTTGTTCATATTTAAAGGCATAACATTGCCTCTTTTCATATATTGGTTGCCTTTCAAAAGGAAGTAAGTAGTTTACTATTTTTCTGTGGGGGTTAAATGATATTAAAGATATACATATTATGCTTTCTTTGGGATATATGTATGTGTGTATGATTTTCTTTCTTTCTTTCTTTCTTTCTTTCTTTCTTTCTTTCTTTCTTTCTTTCTTTCTTTCTTTCTTTCTTTCTTTCTTTCTTTCTTTCTTTCTTTCTTTCTTTCTTTCTTTCTTTCTTTCTTTCTTTCTCTCTTTCTCTCTTTCTCTCTTTCTTTCTTTTTCTTTCTTGGATTCTATGAATCGAATCTGGGTTGAATGAGTTCAAAGCAAATGCCTTACACACTGTACTGTCTTTCTAGCCCTGTTATAATAATTTTAACAGTAAGTGGAGTTTCCTTGAGGGATTCTTTAGGAATTCATTAGATGCAGTAGCCAGGTATTTTATTATTGTAGGCTGTGCTAGTCAAAAGAGATGAAACCCCATCCAGATCCCTCTCTAGACTCCTGTAAGACAGTCTTCTAAAATAAAGTAAAACTCCTTGTTTGTGAATGACTCAGCATCCTTCATAGGGAGGCACGATCTGCTTCCCAAGGAAACCATGGTGATTAGTGATAGAAGGAATAACCCTCTTGACCCCGGTGATCATCAGACTGCTGGGGAAGGAAGGAGCTTGTTGATTAAGTGCTGACCTGCAAATACCACCAGCACAGGTGTCCAACCATTTCACTCTTGAGAAGCTGGAGTTGAGTTTCTGAGGTTGCTTGGGAGGTTTCAGGACAAACTGCAGGGTAATAGGAAGGACATGGGGTTAGAAAAAGGTTCCTGCCAAGTTACTGAGAGACACATGATAGCGCAACAGGGAATGGAGAGTTGGGTTTAATATTCTTTCTGCTCCACACTTAATAATTGAGGTCAATGGTTTTACCCTGTAGTCACAGAGGGCCACAGGGAGGCCAGGCTTCTAAATCCCAAGAGGCTGTCCTGAAGGCCAACGCTGCAGAAAACAGAATCAAAGTTTAGTGCACTGTCCCTTACCTGCTGATGCAAATGGGGATATTCAAACCACCCTTGGCCCTGTTTTATCTCTGTGCCCAAATTCTCCCAATTAGAGTAGATTGGGAAGAATCTTTGAAAACAAGGACTTTTCCCCTGAAATTAGGGTAGATTTGCCCCATAGGCTTGATCAGTTACCATCTGTGGTACAATAACTGGAAGAAGGAGGTAGAAACTGGATGTCAGAATATCATACTCTCTTTAGAATAAATGGACAAGGGATAAGAGGTAGGAAGAGGTTTGGTTGGGTCAATGCTTTGGATCCAGTGGGCAGATACTTGGGGATCCTGGGAAATAGAAGTGCAGTTTGCTCTTGAGAATTCGGGTGCTGTGTGCAGGAAAACAAAATGAGGCATGAAGCCTGGCCAGTGCAGGGGATGAGTGCTGAAGGTCAGGGTGGGGGCCTGCAGGAAGCATCAGGGACACATCTGCTTGCGAGACCTTTTGCCCGTGCTAAATACTGAGCTAGAAGGCTCAACAGGAAAGAAACTTGTGATAGCAAAAGGGGTCAAAAACGGAAGGGCATTCAGAGGGCAGTAACCACGATGGGCTCTGTGCCTTGTTGCGAAGCAGGGAGAGATATTTTTGGCTTGTGGATCTCGTGAGCAGAGAGAAATCAGGAAAGGGAAGCTGAGCATTGAATCCTACATAGATGTGGGCCAATGACACCTTATTTAATGCTTATAAATGAGAAGTAGTCAAGGCTTTCAATAGCACAGAAACCACAGGCCTTTTGTATATAGGCCTGAGCTAAGAGAGGGAGGCCAGGCCATTCATCACCAACTCAACTCTGCCTTTAGCAACTCCCTTGCCAACTCGTTAAGACTCCAAGAAAGAATCAATTGGGTTAAGTAGAAGTATTAAAATTAGCAGGAGGGGCCCAGCGGTGGCGCAGTGTTAGGGTGACTGCCTTGCACGCGTCTGACTTAGGACGTTCACGGTTCAATCCCTCCGTGCCCCATATGGTTCCCCAAGCCAGGAGCGATTTCTGAGCACATAGCCAGTAACACCTGAGCGTCACTGGGTATGGCCCAAAAAACAAAAATAAATGAAATAAATAAATAAATAAATAAATAAATAAAAATAGCATTAGGATTTAGCTCATCTCTCTCCTCTCTTGTCTCTCTTTCACTCCGTCTTTCTTTCTTTCATTTTTTTAATAATGGTTTTTATTTTGACCAAAGTGGATTATATATCTTTCACAGTAATATTTTAGGTACATATTGACATTGGATCAGGGGAATTCCTACTACCAAAGTTGTCCTCCCTTCACCCTTGTTCCTAGCATGCATCCCATATTCCTTGACCCCTTCCTCTCAACCCTCTTTCCAATTATCACACCCACTCACCAAACCCTTCCTACCTCCTTACCTCTCCAGTTCATCCTAAGAACCAACTGCCCTTAGGAGCAGAGGTTTTGAATCTGCTAGAAATCAAGCTAGCAAGTAGGAGAGAGGCAACCCGTCGTCCTTTACCAATGAATAGTAGATACATTCAATTCAAGCATATACCTTCCCCTGGAAATGCAACTTACAGAGATAGGTGAAGCGTTCATGGGTCCTTCGTTCTGTTTTACCTTTTGTTTGTTTTTTTTTTTTCAGTAATATCTGAACCTGATATCACAATATCCTGAACTCTTGTCTCTCTCCTGTGGTCTGGAAAGCAGGATGCATTCAAATCTATAGAGTTGGGAATAGACGTTCCTTTGATTTCAAAAGTTAAAAACCTTAGCAGTTTTATTTTTGCTTCTACATTTGTCCAGTCATCTAGTCCATTTTGAGTCCACACCTTGGAAACACTTTGTTTTCTCATTTGTAAAATGATGGAAATTCTATGAGATTTTGTGAGACATACATGAAGCAAAGCAAAGCAAGCACTTGTATAATCCCTGACACTTCCCAAGCATTCAGAAAATGTTAGTTATTATTTGTTTGTTTGAAACATTTTGCAACTGACTAAAATTTTAGGCCTATCTATTAAATAATAAGGGATAAGTTGCTATGCATATTGTTTAATCTCTGGAGAAAAGTGAACTCTTTCTAAGAATACTTTACTTAACCTGGTAAGCCAATTCACACTACACACTAGATTTCTGAGAAAATAAATAGTAAGCTTTTATTTTTATCACAAAGCAATCACATATATATATAGATTGAAAGGTGAAAAGGGTATAGCTTTTTACTTTGAGTAAAAACATGACTTTTTGAGTAAAAACACGAGTGAGAACATATTAATTTTAGCAGCACTTCTTTTGGTCTTACAATATTCTCTTGCTCTGAAAATGGACTTGCATGTACCTTCCAAGGAAACAAATCTATTGACATTAAAAATGAGTCAGAAAAGAAATGTTACTTCTCTCCTTTTGAGGGATTTTCAATGTTGGGCCTTTTTTCATTAAAATTTATCAATAGGAAAATATAGACTCTCAGCATCTCCCGGGATATGATTAATCAGAAATGTACCTCTTTATTTGCCTACTCATGAAGAAAATCTATAAAACCACTCAGTATCTCTCTAGAAAGGCTGATTGTCCCCAAACCAAATAGACTGAGTGTTTCAAGTGAGGGAGGTTGACAGTAAACTGCTGATGGGAGAATTAGTTTTATACTTAGCAATTTTTTTTAAATTAGCAAGAGGATTAAATAAGAACTTCTGCACACAAAAGCCTGCTGCCTACAACTATACGCTATTTTGGCCCATACACTCAAAGAGACTAAGGTGTTACCAACTGATTAAAAAAAAAAACCTCAGGAGCATATCACTGATCAGTAATGCTCCATTTTATCAATCATCTACATACTTTTATAACTAAAAATTAATAACCATATTTAGGCACTAAGACAATGACTTTTGTCAAATAAAAACATGGGAGTTTGCCCAACATTGCTGAGAATACTACATATGAACTAAGTTTGGTTTTTTTTTTTTTTGGTTTTTGGTTTTGGGGTCACACCCGGCAGCACTCAGGGGTTCCTCCTGGCTCTACACTCAGAAATCACTCCTGGCAGGCTCGGGAGATCAAATGGGATGCCGGGATTCAAACCACCCTCCTTCTGCATGCAAGACAAACGCCTTGCCTCCATGCTATCTCTCTACTCCATGAACTAAGTTTTAGATTTATCAGATCCTTGCTCTTTTGGCAGAATAAAGGCATATCTAGGTTGTTGAGTGTATTTTAACACAGTCCCACTTTCTTCCATGTTCCCAGGACATATAGCATTGCTGAATGTTGAGTAGCAACATGACAAACGGGACAAACTGGAAGGACTCTGTCAGCTGCTCAGGTGCTCATTTGCTTTTGGGGGCCAACTGAGAGAAAAGAGACTTTCCAGCAATACACAGTGTCCTGGGGGTTTTGCTCCTGGAAGTACTTGGCCATGCAGTGGGGATCTGATATCTCAGTGCTCATATCTGGTGGTGAGCTGCTGCTCTGGCTTGGTAGTCTTGGGGTCCATCAAGCCTAGACCAGGTGGTACTCTATTATTTAGGCATGGAAGGTAGGTGAAGGGGCATATGGTTGTAAAGATTAAACTGAGGCCCTTGCACATGTAACACATGACCTCCAGCTCTTTGTTTTATCTCCCCAGGGGCCACCCATTCACTTTTTTAAATTGATTTGTTTTATTGTGGTGGTGGTTGCATACCAGTTATGCTCAGGAGTTACTTCTGGCTCTGTTCTTTGGAATCACTTGTCTTATTTTATTTTTATTTTAAGGAATATGACTAGGATGTTGAACCACAATGATTTAGCTGTCTGCTTTTATTTAAAGTATTTGTACCCTGAGAAAGTGAAATAATTTAACCTCTCTGACCCTCCATTTCCTCCTCAGCAAACAAAGGCATTGAGCTTTATCTAGTTATTTCCATTTTACTGAAGGAGAGAGAATAAATTCACTTTATATCATCAAGAGTTCCATTTATTCAGTGTGAGATTTCTGGCTTTTAGGTTCTTTTTTCCTTTTAACTATTTCCCCTATGTTTTTTGCTTTCTGCCTCTTCAGGTTCCCATTTCTCTGCTTCAAATCACCCAAAATCTCAGGAAAAGCAAGTACACTAAAAAAAAAAATCACGTGGTTATTTATTAGTTTCCCTCCCCCCCAAATTGGTTCTTTATTGTAATTTGCATCATAGTCAGGTTGTTAGGATTTTGTTTTCCCCGTGACTTTCTACTTTAAATGCCCTTTTGACTTATGTGCTTAGATGTATTGAAACTTTGGTGATAATTTCTCTTTTGATCCCAGGTATGAAGAGAAATAATCCTAAAATATTTCCTTTAAACTGGGCAATAGCAAAATATACTTAATTTCCCCACGACATTTTGCTCTACTCACCTTATGGTGTGTCTACTTGACTTTATGTGACTATTAATCATGTGCCTAAAGGAAATAGATAAACCTTGAGACAGAAATCAGCTCTGCAAATGTTTATTCATCATGTCCCTTGTGCTTGGATGTGGAACTAAGTGTATATATAGAGCATTCAAAAAAGTATTTCAGAGCTTATGGAGAAGAAGATAGGAAAAGATGAGTGAAAATTTTCTCTGAGAAAACTGACTACTGTACCATATTGAGTCGCTAAATGCCAGAACACTGAAGAAAGGCAGAGATTTTGTGTGTCTGCGTGATTTGTTTGGCAAAGTCTTTGGGGTTTGACAAGGTAAAATCTTTCCAAAGCCTTGAGTGCTCAGGTATGGAATTCAAATCTTCCTGTCTTGGCAATGTCGTCTAGTGGAAGGCTTCCGTGCCAGGAAACCATGATTCCATCAGAGTTTTAAGAAGATAAATCTCTCAGTAGCATTGGTATCATCAGTAGATGGGGGACGAGGTAGTGGGAGCTTGGAAGAAAACTTCTCTTTCTCCTGGTTGTAATGCTTCTTTGCCAATACCACTCCATGTGGTTGAAGCTGCTCATAGCTATAAAAATGTGTTGACCCAAGAGGTTTAATATTAACCAAAGTTATAGTCAAAGTCAATTTGGAGGATTCAAGAAAAAAATCTGATGCTAATAGAGAAATAGAAGTCAATATTTGTAATGTGAGTCACAGGCTCAAAATAGAAAAGTAAAACACATCACTCTCTAGCTCCCAGAGGTCTGTGGGTTCCACAGCATAGCCCATCTGGGAACCAGGCGTGACCACCCTCTATGGCCATTGTAAAATTTCCTCTGGACCCTTCCTCTTTTTATAAATTCCAGGAGACAAATTTCTAGTGGAATTTACCAGATTCCCAACCCCAGTGAAGTCATAGCTTGTTTTGAGTGGGTTAGTGGAAATAAGATTTTTCCCCCAGTTGTGTGTAACCTTTCTCTCTAGTGACGTGACATGGAACTAACTTATCATAATTTTATTTTGTAGCCAACTCTTCATTCCACAGTAGCTATCATTGTTTAAGTCCTCACCTCTTGCCTACTGCCTATTTTGGAGAAAGTCAAGAAAAGGTGCTGAAATGAATAACCCAGCATGATACATTTTCGTTATTTTTAATCAAAGGTTTAGTATGTTAAAATTAAAAGGGGCCTTATTATTCATTGAAAGGCTCTTACAGGTTCTGACAGAGAACTTCTGAAAATTTTTTTGATAAGATATATTTTGTGAAAAAAAAAAAGATATATTTTGTGAATGAACATTGACAGACTCCATCCTTGCTTGGATGTTACTCTCCGACTGTGACTTGAGCATGCTTTACTAAGATCATTCTTGTCTTTTATTCTTTTTAAGGAAAGCTAAAGGATTTATTTGGTGGAGAAAAGGGGCAAGCTGAAGCAAGCATAACCTATGCACTCAAGTTACTTTCCTTATATAGTGACTAACCCAATTCATGGTGTGAATTTAACAGCAAAGAAAGACTAACGTTGGTTGTATTTCACCCAATGCACTGGAACACGATGGTGTCAGATAACATCTTTTTATTAGTGACCACAGGAAGAACATGTCATTCAAAACTGTGCAATAGTGGGTTTGATTATAGCTCAGTCTGTCTTTGTGGAAGACATTAAAATATTCTATGCTTGGCTACTCCTCTTTTTAAATTTGGTTTGCAAGAGGCTAATGTGTAAAGTTCAACATATTTGGCATTTGCTTTAATGAGGTGCTTATATTAGCTGGTAGTGATTAAACTAACGATGATCAGACAGGGAAGAAATAGGAAATGACTGTGCTGAAGAGGTCCAGAACCGGGCTTAACTACCAATTGTAAGAAAAACTAAGCAAGTAGCTCAAACGCTCTGCCTCAGAATTGGCCATTTTTCTTTTTCCTGATCCAGGCTCAGCTGCGAATGGGTGGTTTATCATAAGTCACCGATCCTTGACCCGGCATCTGCCTCCTCATCAGCAGATTGGTCATAACCACATCTCCCTCCCATCATGTTTGAAGAAGTAATTAATGCTTATGAAGTATTTTGAGATCACTGATAAAAGACACACTACCTGCCCAGTGTGTTATTATATTATTTTACTTTGCTCTTCTAAGGAACAAGCCATTCAAACTTTAGAAATGAGATACATTTATAAAATATGTAGGGGGGGGCGGAGAGATAGCACAGCAGCGTTTGCCTTGCAAGCAGCCGATTCAGGACCAAAGGTGGTTGGTTCAAATCCCGGTGTCCCATATGGTCCCCCGTGCCTACCAGGAGCTATTTCTGAGCAGACAGCCAGGAGTAACCCCTGAGCACCGCCGGGTGTGGCCCCCAAAAAAAATATGTAGGGGGAAGACCATGTTAACAATTATATTTTCTTTTTACTTTCTTAGTTTAGGGCCATACCCGGCAATGCTCAGAAGTTATTCCTGAGTTGTGCTCAGGGATCACTCTTGGTTTTAAATAGGGAACCATATTGAATGCCTGGGGTTGAATTTGGGTCTTTCACATAAAGCAAGCACTCTACCCTCTGTACTATCTCTCCAGCCCTGACTATATTAGATTTCTATTAGACTGGAAATTACACTTGAACTCTAAACTCAAGGAATGATACCGAGCTATGTTTGGGAAATGGCAACTGCTTTCATATTCACAATGATGTTACATTTCATAATTCTATTTATACTTCTGTAGAAACAGTAAACCATTAAAAACAGCATATGCACACATTACCCATCCAATGTGACTTAATACCTGACTTCAGCAATATTCACATTACACATGACCTTTTTCAGATTTGTTTCTGTTTCCCTGGAAGATGTGTATCTCTTCTGACAATAGACAGGATGTATAGCAACTGATAATTTCAGTTTATTATGCACATGTGAAAATTGAATAGTCACCAAAACCCTCCAGGATAGGATGCTCCTCTTACAAAACTCAGAACTGTGATGCATGTGAGACATAGAGTAAGAGGACTTTTTCCCCCCAAGGAAGGGGCACTGGCCTGAAAGCTCGCATGGTTATTATAGGATACCTCAATCAGATATTTCAAAAGAAAGGTGGAGATGACCAAAGGCCAGAAGGTCACCCACGTAACAAGACTCATGTGAGACTCTAATTAAAATGGAATGTTGAAGGAGGCTATATGTTTCCTGATGACATAATTCCCAATAAAATTGCTCTAAACTGATCTGAATCTTCCAAAGGGCCACATCTCATTTTATCTAGAATTCTTTACCAGAATTACAAGTATGATAAAATTCAGGGGATCAACAAGTGTCTCACAATGAATGTTATCAAGTTGTTTATTTTTCTTTGGGAGATAGTGAATCCTCCTTTCACTCTATTTCTAACCATAGTCTGTAATCCTTAAGAATCACTGTGTTATATAAACTAGTACAGAGCAATTGTATGTATTTGAACAAAATATAAGTGAAATTCAAGCACAGTAAAAATGTGTCTTTATATACACATCAGGCATATTATTTTCAGAAAATATTCCATTTATTACTGTTTTCCTTTTCACATGCTGATTTGTTTACTGTCCTGAAATCTGCCAATCACAAGTGCTTGACCAAAGGCTAAAGTGGCCCATAAAATATGTGACCTTGTACCCATTTGTATGTTTGGAAAAAAAAAGCATTCTAGAAGATATGTCAATCATATCCCCTCTCAATGGAGAACAAAGATTATACCTTGGAATTTAGTATCAGGCTAAAGGAGGAGGGGGTTAAGACAAAGGGTTGGTGTCAAGGTCAGGCTGATCCCATATATCATTTTTTATTACCCATCTCCACTGCTACAATTCAGGGGTTTTAACCTAGAGACAGGCTAAGGAAGAGAAGATAGTATAGGCTGATACTGTAAGGAGCAAGACAGGGACATACAGAGTGGTAAATGGACTTTTAGACTCTTAAATATAAAGAATAAATTTGGGGAAGACCTAATGGATGTCTGTAATGAATGTCTTCTAGGTGACATCTGGAGGTAGGAAGAGAGATTATGGATCACTCCTGCTGTTTCTTTTGGGAAATAGTCTGGATTTTTCTGGGTAATATAGTCTTTAAGGTTCCCTTACACACTATAAGTAGTAAATACTCATAAACTTATATACCCAGGTTATTATATACCTGTAATGAACTACAACTAGCTAAGGCATCTTAGATAACTGATTTAGTGAACAAAAAATTGTCTATGGGGCGGAGCAAGCATTTAGGAGCCACATTAAATATCAGCCTATCTATAGGGAGTAATAGATGCAACAGTTTAAAAGCATAGGATCACCATATATCACCTACAGACTTGACAATCCAGGAGTCCTCACTAGTATGATAAAAATGCTGCTATTCCCATTAAGGTGTGTGTGTGTGTGTGTGTGTGTGTGTGTGTTTGCGCGTGCGTGTGTGTGTGCGTGCGGGGAAAGTGTTTGAATCCTGGCTAATCTAGAGATTTGTTCTGATCAGTTGAATGCTAGGAGATTCCTACAACTTCCAAGCTCAGGCCTTAAGAGTCCATGTCACTTCTGTAGTCAGTTTGCAATTCTATAGTGCCACATTAAAAATAAAAAGACAGAGGGAAAAGCCTAAGGTAAGTGGAGAGAGAACTGGAGGATTAGAAAATAATCTAGAAGTCTTTTGGAGAGAGGTGATGAGGAAGAGAGCTCTATGGTTTTTTCCAGAAGGCAGCCTACACTGAGGCCATCTTGAAACTCTGGTCCAACCCAGCCAGGTTTATTTAAAGACAGCCCAGTGTAGCTGTAATAAATGAGTTGAGCCAATCCCACATAAAATAGAGACAAGTTGCCCCACTCCTCAATTTCCTAATGCACTGAACCATGAGTAATAATCTGGTGGCAATTTTTAAACTGGGGCTTTTTAAAAGACTTTTCCCATTTGTGACCTTTTTGAGTCTCTCACCATAGTTATGTGAGCCTGGCTCTATAGAGAAATAAAATAGGCATAAAAAATCAAACACTGACAATAAATCACAAAGAAATTTCTTGGAAAACAAATGTTGATCTCATCACCCCTTTATTCAATTCAGCTAGGCCTTGGGAAATTTAGGCAGGATTCAAGACTGTAACCTCTCAGATATGTTAAGTGAGGTTTGGAAGTTGGAGAGGAAGGCAGACATGTGCCAGCATTGTGGTCTTTCTGGTAAAGAAGGAAACCCCAGAGTTCCTAAAGCATAGCTCTTTGGAGAAGAAATACAGAAGTAAAGAATGAAGTCAGCTTAGTGCTTAATCCATTTATCCTTGATTGCTGCTGCATCTCCTCATTGGAAACCTGTCTTATTGCTCAGAACTTTGATAACAACTCTGTAAACTAGAAGCTAGCAGGTAGAATAGTACTCAGACCACCTACTCTTGTGTTTTCTGTCTAGAGGAAAGTAGAAGACCAATTCACTCTGTTAACCAGGGAGGACAGGAAGTTCTGTGCCTGACTCTTGGCTTTCTCTTTAAAAGAGATGAGAGAGAGAGAGAGAGAGAGAGAGAGAGAGAGAGAGAGAGAGAGAGAGGGAGGGAGAGAAAAGAAAAAGAAAAAGAGAGAGAGGACACAGAGACAAAGAGAGTGAGAGAGAGAAAAACTGATGAGATAGCCGGGGTCAGGAACATATACCTTGTATGTACAAGAAACTGAGCTCAATTCCTAACAGTTCATGGACCTTGGTGCACTTTTGTACCACCACAGGCTGCAGTCCTAATAGTCCCCATACCAATCACTGGAACATGGACAAATCACCAGACCCAAGCAGTGTACTACCACCCTGGCTGGCCAAGAATTGACCACCCTCCAGGCCACCCTAAACCCCAGAATACTTTTTCCAGTTAAAACAAAAGACAAATAAAACACAGTTTCTACTTGCAAATTGTACACTATCTTAGCTGTACTTTTTATGATTTGGTCTTGCTTCCAAAGTTGCCTTGATATAAATTTAATTTGAAATAACTTTGGCCAGGGATATGGGAATATTGGCAGAACTGTAGCAGGCTCTGTTGGTTGCTGGGACTAGAATAGAAGGATGAGTGCAGTCTCTGTGGTTCTATATAATAGAGTGTGATATAGGTACTTTAGTTATGAAATTATGACACCCACACATCTTTGATATGCAGACTGATCCTCTGCAACTTGCTACTTAGGGCAATACTTAAATATTCTGCAATCTTGGGGGCCGGGCGGTGGCGCTGGAGGTAAGGTGCCTGCCTTGCCTGCGCTAGCCTAGGATGGACCGCGGTTCGATCCCCCGGCGTCCCATATGGTCCCCTAAGAAGCCAGGAGCAACTTCTGAGCACATGGCCAGGAGTAACCCCTGAGCGTCACAGGGTGTGGCCCAAAAACCAAAAAAAAAAAAAAATTCTGCAATCTTATATTGAATTTATTTTATATGAAACAAACAGTAGAGCAGAGAGGACCTCCTGACATTCCCCACTCCCCCAACCCCAGGGACAAGATGGTTATTTTTAAGTTACTGTTTTATTGTTGTTTGTTGTGATATTTCTATGTCATGTTGTTCTAATGTGAATGGCCCCAGGTATGGAAAAGTTAAGGTAAGACTTAATCTGTCTTAATCATCTGTCTAAAAATTAGCATCATCGGCTGGTGGGGAGTTAGGCCAATGGTAGAGCATATGGACCAAACTCCACTCCTGAATTTGATCTTAAACCCTGCATGCCCCTAATCCACCAGTCCCCAACTACGGCTTGTCTATTGGCCCTTGAGAACCACACTTTCAGGCTTAATCACCAAACCATTAGGCATGTACTACAGGGCAGAGCATTGCCAAGAAGTGGTTCTGGACTCTCCAACATTACTGGATGTGGACCCTAATCAGGCTGTTGTTAGTAAGAGAGGAGAGGATGGGGATGAAAATTAGATTAACTATAACATCATGTCTCATTTTCTTTGAACTAAAACCATGAGAAATAGTTTAACACTATTGCCTATGTCCTGTGCCGATGTGATTGGGATTCTATTTGAGGGTAGAAAGGTGCCAGCAGTTCAGGCACCATTGTTCCACTTAGAACTCTCAGCACAGTTCATTAAATCTCAATTTAAGCCATCAAACAGCAACATAGATTGGGAGCAATTGGCCTTCCTGCTCTAACTGAGATGGACTTTACTCAGATTTAAAAAGGGTTAAAGTTCCAAAGGAATCACTAACTCTCTTTTGTTGGAAAATGTTCTCTTAATCTGATGTTTCCTCACATTCCAACCATACCTTATGCTGGAGGAACTAGGAGATTTCCGGGTCCATGGTGTATGATTTAATGATTTGTGGAAGGCAAGAATGTTAACTTAGTTGATTACTCAAAAGTGACTGATAAGGTATCAGACAGGTTAATTTGCTACTTTTCTAACCTCTCCCAGAGAACTTGAACCAAAGTCTTTTTCTCCATAATTTTTTCTTAAGGCACTCCACCTGGAAGACTAAGAATTTGTGAAGAAAAGAAGCAATATTTTTTTGTGTGCTTCCATTTGTCCAATCACTTCATTCAAGGCAATAAACCTTTATTGGTGATAGCTTGATCCTTTTCTCAGCAATGACACAATTGGAATATTTTTATCTCTGTTGGAATAAAAGGACACTAGCAGATAGATTCTGTTTACACAGACAAACAGGGCTTAGCAATGAGACTAAAGAGTAAGACAGTCTAGTTTTAATTCAAGTAATAACTGTTCTCAGAAGTGTTATCAAGGATACAAATATCCAGGGATCAAAAGACCTAAAGATTTGCTTTTCCTTCATGTCCTCCTTCCTTAGAGCTCTCTCATTGACAGAATCCTAGAGCCTTGGGTTAGTAAGTTACCTTTCAGCAAAGCAGCAGGTTTAGGAATTCTCTACTCAAGCTATCTGGGGAGGAAGTTTATTTTATATCTAGTAGTAAGAAGGTGATAACTCTCTGAATGAGCCAATAAAGGAATTGTAGCTTTATATATCTTTTATTTCAGGAAATGAGAAGGGTAAAGTCAAGAGGTATAAAAGTAAATATTAAATTGTGGTGGTTTCAATTACATCCTAGTAGTACTTGGCATTTAAAAAACTGAAAGCTTTGTATAAATGATAAAATAGTCTTATGGGAGGTCATATGAAATCACATACTGTGATTCTATTTCATATTATAGATTTATTTAGTGGGGATACACATAGATTCAGACTATTCATCTCAACTCAAGTTTCCTTGCTATTAAAAAACATGTGTATGTGCATGTTTTTACTAATTATAAATACAAGTTTGGGGCAGGGAGTTTAAGTCAATGAGACTCTTGTGAAAAATGCATGTAAGTTTCCATGTGGGTTGAATGGCAAGTAAAATTCAGCTTCCCTATTGTCATGTAGTTAACAATACAGCAGGGGCAATAATGATTTTATATTGAAGGCCAGGGATAGCTGAGCATGTTTGTAGATAGTTAGTAGTGCTCCTAAAACAAAAGATATGATATACTTCAGCAAAAAGTCATGTATACTTCAGTAAGATGTGCATTGCAATTCTGTGCATTAAGGAAACATTCATTTTAATTTATTATGAGACAAAACAAGAATCAGGTACCCACTCAAGTCTTTATTTCTGTGCTACTAACATTGTTTTCTAAATTTTAATTAGTTTTTTTAATTACAAGTCTTTTAAAGTTATATTTAAGGTTCATAGTGACACTGTATTAGGGCAATTCCCACCACCAGTGTTGACCTCCCCCTTCTCCACTGTTCCCAGCATGCACCCCATACTTCCACACTTAGCCCCCAGGACTGCTAGTGTAACAGGTTCCTTTTATGTATATTTTGTTGTAGTTTGGGTCTAGTGCTTCTATTGTCATTATCTTTGGGTTGAGTATTTTTTTTTTTGTGGTTTTTGGGTCACACCCGGCAGTGCTCAGGGGTTACTCCTGGCTCCATGCTCAGAAATTGCTCCTGGCAGGCACAGGGGACCATATGGGACCCCGGGATTCGAACCGATGACCTTCTGCATGAAAGGCAATCGCCTTACCTCCATGCTATCTCTCCGGCCCCTGGGTTGAGTATTTATGCCTGCTCATTTTTTTTATTTCCACTCAATGCTCATGAAACTGCTTTGCCCTTGCTACCATCAACTTTTTTTTCTCAATTTATAGAAAGACATAGAAATATGAGGCAGAACAAGATAATTCGTGTTCTATGGTTCTGTAAAAAAAAGAAAGAAAGCAGAAAGAAGTCCCTGTCTAGAAGCTATAAATATGCATTAAAAGAAAAAGAAAAGAAAAAGAAAAAGAGAAGAAAAAAGGGGGGTTGGTGTGGCCAAACAAACAAACAAACAAACGAAAAATCACTCAGGTTTTTTTTTTTGACTCACTTTGTCTAAATTTTACTTTAGAAGAAATTGATCCATAAGTGAGTCTCTAATATATGAATTAAGTAAAGCAACCACCTTTTATCAGGAAGAGATTTTCATCCCATTCGCCATGCACTTTTTAATAGGACTCCCTCTGTGAGGTTCTTAATAAATTTCTTTGATTTTCTCATTTTGATCCTGGCTTTTCATTCATTTTCATTGAATATTTCCCTTGGATATTCACCATACACATTCAAGGTGAATTTATAAAATACATGAGGCTGTCTTTAGTGGCCAAGAAATGCAAGAAATGTTCAGTTAAAGTCCAACATTTCAAACTATTACAGGCAGCATTGCACTGAAATCCATCCACAGATCTTCTTGCATCCTTAGCATGCATTCTAAAACTTCCTTGATGAAAGATTATTAAGAAACAAAATAGTTGCTTATAGTAAATTAAATTGACATCTATCAAACAAAATGTTATAGACGTCCTAGTTGTAATGGTGTGTTGACTTGGGCAAAAATAAGTATCGGGAACCAATAGTATCCATTTGAGGAAAATTACTGTTGTGACTTATGATGAGGGAAGGAAAGAGAGAACAGGGACTTGTTAAAAAGCAGCCCCAGGTGAAAAGGAAAATACTTTGAGGCATGAATCTTCCTGCCAGCCTACCGAAGACTAACTCCTTAACTTCCTGATTTTGTGGCATTTGGAAATGTGCTAAAACTTTCTAATTTTTCAAACTTACCTTTAAAAATATAATAGTAATGCTTTCAGAATGTAGTCATAAGATTTAATGACAATATTCTAAAATAAATAAAAAACTGTTGATAGTGTATAAAACTATTCTTATTACTTATAACAGCGTGTTCTATGAAATTTTATCTTATGATAAAATGTACATGTCCAAAAAGAAACCCATAAAATAAAGCCATAGGAACAAAGGTGACATATGATAAGATGTTTATTATGAGGCATCTCTAAAATTGATTAATTCACTTATTTGTTTTCCAACAAATTATTCTAAAGACTGCTTTGGTTATTCATGCCACAATCAATAAAGTAAGAGCTCTTGCCCTTACGGACATCTTAAGATATAAAGGAGACCATGATATAAGTAAATATGAGAAAATTTGGAAAATGAACTAAGGTTGGCATGGCGATATTAAGTTTAGTAATTGGAAGCAGGTGACTAATTCAGGCCATTATAATATTGTGAAAGCCCATTGAGCATAGTATCCAATTTGATTTTTATTTGATAGCATGTTTATTGTACCAACCCTGATAGTGCTCAGGACTTACTCCTGGCTCTGCACTTAGGAGTTATTCTTGGTTGTGCTCTGGGTACCATATTGGGTATTGGGAATTGGACCAATGTCAGTAACATGTGAGGTGAGTATTCTATCCATGACACTATTGCTACATTCCAGCATAGTACCCAATTTGACTCTTGAAAAATAAGTAGACACTTTTCAGATTCTAAAACAAAGAACATTTCAGTTAAACACATTAAATTATGGCACAAAATAACCTAGAGTGTAAGGAGATTAAAAACTTCTAAAATGTGTGGTATAGAGAATTAAAGATATAAGGGTGAAGAATTATTTTGGAAAATTATATATAAAAAGTTGCAATTGTGAGAAAGGACATGTTAAAAGAGTAGTATTTTAATATGAGATAGCAAAGAGAAATGGTTTAAAAAAAATTAGATGAGTAGATATGAACTTATCATGGAAAGACGACAATACATGACTACATGAAAGGAGACATCTCAGCATTTGAGAATGTAGACAAAGAAGGAAGTAAAGATGGGTGTAGTTGAAGATAAACTTAGAAATAGTAAGAGATAGAAGAGCTCACTTTGGAGAGATTCTCTATTTTAATGTGGAAAGAAAGGTAAGTTTATTCTAGAGATTAAGAGTAAGAGCCTTGACAGAATTAGAGATTTGAAAGAGGGGAGTGAGAGTTTAAAGAACGGTTCCAGGAATTGGCAAAGGGGCTCAGAACAATGAGCTTATGACAGTTGGGTGATTTTTCTCTGACTATGATCTTTTTTGCTGGTGTGTGTCAAATAATGGTAAGTGACAACTGGTTCCATGCGCAATGTAACAAATAAAAAGAATCAGAAGAACTTGAGTGTTCTAATGAGAAAAAAAAGTTGGCGATATCATATTGAAGACCCCAGCTATATATACAAATGCAAGAGGTGAAGTGATCAAGTTTGAAGGTACCGAAAGATCAAGGATCACCATAAGGAGGCAGAAAAGACTTAGAAGTAAAAGAGGTCAAAGGGTGATATCAAAATTTAGGGTCTCTGGTATATAGCAGTGTTGGGGTGGCTAATGCCATCTGTGGTTCTTGGAGTAAATATAATGAGAATAGGCAATAGATGGGCTGGCTAGATGTATATTTCTAGCTGATCAGAGAGTACTATTGGGAATATGGTGCAGTTATGATGCAGGTGACAATTCACAACACTGGATCAGGGCAAAAGTGACAAGGATACACGGAGGGGATTATATAGTTATCTGGCATAGATTTTAAAGAATGACAAGCATTTGTTTTTTTAATGCGAGAGTAAAAGACAAGTTTTAGAACCATAAAATGGTTATCCATGGGATCTGAGTGATAATACAGGGGGTAGGACACTTGCCTTATATGTGACAGACCTGAGTTCTATCCCTGGCATCCCATATAGTCCCTGGAGCCCACCAAGATTGATTCTCTATAGTAAAGTTTCATGTTAGGTAAAGAGATGCCACCCAGCTTCTTGTTTTTCAGTATGTATTTGGCTAGCCTGGGTCTTTTGTGGTTCCCGATGAATTTTGTTCTAAGTCCTTAAAAAATGATGTCTGAATTTGAATAAAGATTGCATTGAATCTATAGAGTTTAGGTAAGATAGTCATTTTGACAATGTTGATTCTACCTACCTATGAGCATAGGATGTTCTTCCATTTCCTTAGGTCCTCTTCAATTTCTTTCTGAAGTGTTTTGAATTTTTCATGGTGTAACTTCTTCACTTCTCTTGTAAGGTTGATTCCTAGGTACTTGATATTTGTAGATACTATTTTAAATGGGATTGTCTCCTTAATCTCCTTCTCCTCTACTTCATTATTTGTATAGAGGAACACTACTGTCTTTTGTGTATTAACTTTGTAGCCGGCCACTTTGCTGTATTGGCTAATTGTTTCTAGGAGTTTTACTGTGGACTTTTTAGGGTTTTCGATGTATATCATCATATCATCTGTCAGATGGGGTGGTTCACCTCCATGCGTGCCTGTCCCAGATGCAGTAATCTGGAACCCACCAGGATTGATTCTTTAGTGCAGACCTAGGAATAATTCCTGAGCACTATTGAGTTTGTCCCCTCCCCAATGCTTTCCCATTGTCATGCATAAATTGGCTTAGAATATCTAATTTAATGGGACATAGCATCATTAAGTAAGAAACATCAATTTGCCTTATTTTTTAGTTTGAGAATATACCTGGCAGTGCCTGGAGCTTATTTTATATTGAGGGATAATTCCTGGAGAACTTGGGGGGGGGGTAAACCCTGATAGGCTGCTTGCAAAGCAAGTACTGTAGAGTTAGTAGTACTTCATTGTACTATCTTCTAATTGGGGTCTTATTGAGCTTTGGTAGAAAGTAGAGAATACCTTCTCAAGAGATTATAGTCTAGATGTGATGAAGAAAAAATACAACAACAACATCAACAAAACAACTGAGGGACTGAGCTTTCAAATATCTAGTAACTCTATGTGTGGATTAAGATCAGAAGCACCACCATCATCTGGGAGTTTATTTAAAATGTCGGATCTCAGACCATTCCAGATCTGCTGAATCAAAATTAGGATATTAAAGAGATATGTAGGTGGCTTGTGTGTCAAATAAATTCTAGGAAGCCTACACTAAAAGTTAGAGAAGATAATTAAAGAGGGAAATAGAAAGGGTGAATGTAAATTATTTTTAATGATGAAAGAGGGAGGGAGACAGAGAGATAAAGAGAACAATAAAAAAGAGATTTCCTATGTGGGTATACTGCTTTTAATCTTGGAGCTCGTGAGAGAGCCAGGAGACAGAGCCAGATCTCAGACTTCTCCACTACTATGTTTCCTAAGCATCGAACCATACTTCCTCCTGGCCAGAGAGCTGAGAAGAAAGGATGCCAGGGAGCCAGTAATTGTATGGCTTTTCCAGTGTGCTGCTCCAGACCCATGTAACAGACATATCAAAGCCCTTCTGAACATTAGGCAGTGACCAAATGAACTGGAGGAAGTGGGAGAAATACCACGAAAAATCTTGGGCTGGGCCTCAGAGACTAATAAATAATTACTAATGGGAAAGAAAACAGAGGGAGAAAAAGCAAAGTGCCAGGCAAGACAAGCAGAATGGATTCTGGCCTACAGGAGGGAAATGGACTAGAAATTAAGTGCAATAGAAAAAAAATCAAACACGCCAAAGAGCAGTGACCCAAGACTGCAAAAAGAATAAAGCTAGCTGGGGAAAGCACAGTTCTCACATTTGATCCCTTTGCTCACAACATTTTTGTGACTTATTGAATGAAACTTAGAATCAGATTATAAATCTTTCAACATATGAGATTTCCCCCAAATTAAATGGGTTGTATCCCTTTGTAGGTTTTTGAATGCTAGTTTATTTTTTATAGAAAGAATTAGAGGGTCTCTTCTTAATTATTCATATGTGAGAGACTTGAACCCCGGCAGCAAAAATGACCGAACGGAGAAGCACAAGCAGGTGCCATAGTGTAATTCGTCTGCCTTTTGAATTATGTAGTATATGTATCACAATATATTGAACTTAAAACCTGAAGTATGACATTCAGTAAATAATTCATACTGGCTCTTTCATTAAGTGTGAGCTGAGGCCTAGGATAATGATATCCTATTTTAATTAGTGGCTCATTTAAATACAGATGTGGAAAAGGAATCTTATTATCATTGCTCCAGAGACTGGAGACTCCAGACAAGGAAGGTCATCTAGGAAACTGGATGTGAACCACACACAGACACAAACACAAATACAACTTCCTCGGAAATCATCTAGGATGGAAATAAATAATATATGACTTCCTTTAAAACATGATTTTGTCCAACATTTTCCTGTCTCGCAATTTTTGAAACATACATAAAGGAAAGGAATTCTATTCTCAGAGAAGTTTCTTATTCTAAGACACATGCCTCAGACTTTAGGAATAATAGTGATTCATGCAATAAACACTCTTTCAACACCTCCTCAATGTTCTCATTCTCTTCTGTGTTCTGTAGGGAATTCACAGCCCAGAGATAAATGTCTGTTCTCATGTCACTTGTGATCTAGTTCTTGGAGACAAGGCTTGCACAACTAAATAATGACATAAGTATGCAAAACAATATGCATTTTTCCAAAATGTTCTATGCTTTTGCAGATAGGAAGGTTGATGTCGCTATAGACATATTTTTTGTTAGTTTGTTTTTTTTTTAATTTTTAGGCCACACTCAGTGGTGTTCGGGGCTTACACCTGGCTTTGTGCTCAGGAATTTCTCCTAGCCAGGTAGTGGGGCAAGGGTATGAGATTCCAGGGATCAAACACAGATTGGCCACATGCAAGGCAAAAACCCTAGCTGCTGTAACTCCACCCCCAAACAACTCAACTGAAGCAATTTGGTAGAAATTAAATGTTTCTTCTAACTCTTTGTATCTGCTATCATAGTGCTTGTAATGTGTTTTTTAGCATAGATTAAACAACCACCAGGTTGACATACTAATTTTTAATTATGTGGAAATTTTCAAGAATATGCTTAAGAAACATGGCTTTTTCATTTTCTTTATTCCAGTCATCTAATGTTTGATATCATAAAGATAAAAGCAAAGTCAAGATGTAACTTTATTAAGAAAGCAGGAATAGAAAATGGCCATCAGTTTTTAATGCCCCAAGCCAAATGGTTTTTTTAGTGTATGATATCCACAGATTAGCCTTTTTATCTTGAACTTCATTAATGCATTTATTTAAAATATATTGATATGTTGAGAGACTAGGTGCATTCTTGTAACAGGAAGTGAATATCCATTATTTGTGAGCCTTTACAAAATAGAGTGTCACTTCAAGGAGAAAAAATAATGTAGGCAGAGCTTTATTTTTTAGGACTTTGTAGCTAGACTAAGGAGGTAAAAAGTGTGGTTATATTTAAAAAGGTATAAAGTAGACTTCAAAAGATAGTCAATATAGACATTAGGTTATTGTAACATGATGTGCTGAACAGAAGGCAGTGATTAATTGAACCTGTTATGAAGGTACCACCATGAATTTCAAGTACAAGATAAAAGTACTTGAACTAATATGACATTAATGGGAGCTTATGATAACCACCTATTACATATAAAACAATTCTTAATTGGCTGTGATCAACATATCCCAAGAAGAATTTATTATCTTACTCTTATAACCCATCCTTTTCTTTGAGTCTTGACTACTTATAATGCCAGCAAAACCAGAAACTTCTGAGTAAAGAATGCCTCTTTCCTCTGCTGTGGGCTTTTGATAATCAACCAAGCCTAAATTTGCATTATTTAACTGCATTTCCTGAAAAGAAAATATCCTAAATCTAACTCACAACCATCCATATTATTCCTATCTATTTCATCTACCACTTTGCAACATTTAATTTGCCTCTCATCCAGCCATAGAAAAATAGGTGAGCAGTTCAGCTTTTGAACTATGATGCCAAAATACCTGGGTTCAAATAGATATTCAGATTTAAGCCAGGACTACTTTTTTCTCTCCTTCTGCCTTCATAGATCCATACATTATGTGGTAAATTATGATCATGTATTTGTTAAAATAAAAATAATATACCTTTTTTTTTATCACCACAAGACTTGACAACAATCTCTTTCCAAATTCTTCAGTTTGATCTCTAAGCTAAGAGACCTTTTAAAAAACCTTCACTGTCTCCAGCTCAGTTATCCCAGCTCATCTCTTTTTTTTTTTTTTTTTTTGTTTTTGGTTTTTGGGCCACACCCGGCAGTGCTCAGGGGTTACTCCTGGCAGTCTGCTCAGAAATAGGTCCTGGCAGGCACGGGGGACCATATGGGACACCGGGATTCAAACCAACCACCTTTGGTACTGGATCGGCTGCTTGCAAGACAAACGCCGCTGTGCTATCTCTCCGGGCCCCAGCTCATCTCTTAATCATCTCCCAATTTAAGTTTAAGTAGTATTGACTATATTGTAGTCCCCCAAATTTATCAAACTTAAACATGCCTTTCTAGTTCTTCTTGGAATGGTCTTTTCTGTTTGCCTTGCTCCCATCAGTTTTCTTCAATACTGCTTACTCATTCCTGATCCTAGCAGAGGCATCATTTTTTCCAGGAAGAATTATTATTGTCCAGGTTGGTCTAACTGCCTCTCTTCTCCACCTAAAGATAATTTTATCACAACATGGAATTGTTTAGTGCTGAAGTCATCTTTATGATCTTGCCCCTAATTCAGAAGAGAAAAAAGCTTAGTGAAGGCAGAAGTTAGATTGTATTCATCTTTCAACCTCACAGAGACATCATACTAGATCTATAGTAGTTTTTAGAAACATTTGTTAAAATAAGGAAAAAGATCAACACGTTTTGCAAAGATTGCTTGTGGAAGTAATAAAAAACATGAGGGAGATTAGAAGCTGATTTCAAAGTTTAAAGTCTAAGTTACCACAGGATCAAGGTCATATTTATAGAAATAGGGAAGCCAGAAGGAGGAACCTCTTTGAAGGAAAAGAAAGAAAAGCAAAAGCTCTGAGTTAATTTTTAAGCACATTGAAAGATGTCAACAAAACATATAGCTAGAACTATAGGATACATGTTTGTGAAAAGGAATCATGGTTAATTTGAGATTGAAATATTTGTCATATTTTTCTAGATATGCTGCATAACAAACACTCCCTCCCAAATCTTAATGTTTTATAACAACAAAAGCCTACTGCTTCTTAACACACATGTCACCTATAAGTGAGCTGATATGTGATTTGTTGCTCTCTTTTTAGAAATCTCACGGATCTGTCCTCATGTTAGAAGATCAGAATAAGAACGAACTATTCAGGCCCATCTGAAACCCATGTTCAGGTGTGACATATAATATAGACAAAGCAAGGCAGAGGGTCAAAACTGGAATCTGTGGCATAGAGAAGTGTAGAATGGGAGGGACTATCAATAGGAATGGTTGGAAGTATGTATAAATATGCATGTTTATATGATCATACATTCGATTTCTATTTGGAAGGGAAAGAGAAACTAAAGAGGATAAAAACAAATAAAACAAATAGCTCAAATATAAAAGTTGTCAGAGAGCTTAAAAAAAGAAGTCACAGAGCTAATGTGGAGATACAAAATCAGATTCAAGTCAAAAAAGAACATAAGCCAAGGAATGGAAAGCACATGACCCAATACTTAAGTGACAATAAAAATAATAACACCATACAATTTTTAAGAAGATAAATAAAATACACACAAAATTTTTTCTAGGTTCATTTCTACATAAATTTTAGGTCAAATTATACTTAATTAATTCCATCTTACAATGGCATAAAGAAACTATTTGGAATTGTTTTGGACACCAATTTCCATACCAGTTGAATTATGTAGACCAAAAGATATCGACATAATCTCACATAACATAGCATTAACATTTATGAAATATTATGGAGTTTATCATAAGGGAATGTTCTGGATTTGCCTAGAGAGTAAGATTCCCTATAGTAGCTAAAATATACTTGAATGCATTTTTCCCCTCAGTTAAGAAATAATTGTGCAGAGAAGATAGCAAAAAGAATATTCAATAGCAGAATGCCAGTCTTCTTAAAATAGGCACACTTAACACTCCTTGGAGGTTTTAAACAAAACCTAAATTGTTAGATATCCAATAAAAATAATCCCTTCAAAGCAAAAATTGTATAGCAAAAATATATTGATGAATTTGTGTACACAAATTCTGACCCTATTCTTTTTATACTGTTGGATTATAGTCATGAATATTTAGGTACATTACATTATTATCATAATTCTATTTATATACATTATTGTCTCCTGCAAATGTATTGTTTCTATTCACTATTGTATAGTTGACCCCTTTACACCATTTGCCCATTGTAAATTCACTTTCTCTTCTAGTAATATTCTTTTAGTCGCATAATCTTAGTTTGTTTTTGTCTTGTTTTGTTTTAATGATTTAGGAATACAATGTATAGTTTGACATCTGTAAATACATGTAACTGTCTAGTTTAAGTACAGCACCATAAAATTGCACCTATTTTCTGTACCCAGTCTCCTTTCCTTTCTTGGAAAATAAATTTTATACAGATTTACAAACATACATAATTTATTATTTTTTTCATTGTTCTGTCTTTAATTTTAATTGATAAAGTTTTGCACTATGTTAACCATTAGCCTCATACATAAATTTCTATAAATATTAAATCCTGTTTGAGGTTAATAGATACAAAAATTTAAATATCTTTTTCTTTCCTCTTTAACATTTATATTTATTTTGTTTTTATTTTATATATGCTTTAATTCTTATGACTTATTAATTTTACTATTTTGTGTTTTTATTTTATATTTGCTTTAATTTTTGTCTTTATTTACATATGCTTTAATTCTCATGACTTTTATAACTTTTTACTATTTTTGTCTTTTATTTTGAATCTTTTCATTGGTTACTTGCTTATTACTTTCTCAGTGAGAATTTTTTGTTCTTATGCATGCTTACTTGGTGTTAACTGTGATTATTTTTAGTTTGAAAATTGTATCCTCTCTCTCTGGTATTATTAACATTGAAAGAGACTAACAAGATGGTGCCCACCAGTATTTCCAATCAAATAATCATCCATTAAAACTATTGACTCTCAGACAGATGTATAGGAGTAGTATGTGAAATTCTATCAGCTGTGACACAACCCTTTCCATGTTAAACCTGGGCGAAAAATTCACTTTCAGGAAACTTACCATTTCTTACTGTAAACTACTATCCCTAACTTGGGATTTCTTCTTTAGTGGGAGAATATTTTGGTTTTTCATTACTAGTCTCAGCACTGTTCTTTTACTTTCTCTGTCTCTTTCTTTCTTTCTTTCTTTCTTTCTCTGTCTGTTTTCAAATCTTCTTATCTATATAGATAATCTCACATGTAGTAAAGTTTGCTATGTCATTGAAAGGTGCTAGTTTCAATTTCTACCTATGCCATTATCAAAACATTCACATTTTATTTTAAATTTCTGCTCCTGAACTCCTTAAAATTTTGCTTACCTATTCTATTGAAGAATACCTTCAGGTATCTCAGTAATTTTATTTTTACAATCAAATATATATAAGAGCACCAGACATTGAAAAATGTAAACATTTCTACAGACTCACTTTATCAGAATGAAAAAAAAGATAGCAAAGACATCATTAATATCATAATAAAGTCAGTACAGAATGATTTATTTCTAAGGAAGTTACGTACGACCCATGAAATGACCATTAATCATTTAATACAGACTCAAATATCATACATAAGAAGAAAAAATAAGTGCAATGTTAAACAGAAGATATTAGTAACAAAAAACCTTTACTTTTATTTCTGTCCATGAAAGGCCTAAGTTGTAATTTAGCAGGTACCTGGATTTTTTTTTTTTTTTTGGTTTTTGGGCCACACCCAGTAACACTCAGGGGTTACTCCTGGCTATGTGCTCAGAAGTTGCTCCTGGCTCGGGGGACCATATGGGACACCGGGGGATCGAACCGCGGTCCGTCCAAGGCTAGCGCAGGCAAGGCAGGCACCTTACCTTTAGCGCCACCGCCCGGCCCCGTACCTGGATTTTTTAAGGAAACCATAAGTGTATTACTATAATAGTTATCAATGCTGAAATTACCCATTCAGACTAGCACACTTGAGTTGCTGCTGTCAATATTCTTTTTATTTCCTTTATTTTATCTCTATCTTTTTTCTTTTTTTTTATTTAAGCACCATGATTACAAGCATGATTGTAGTTGGATTTCAGTCATAAATAGAACACCTTCCTTCACCAGTGCAACATTCCCACCACCAATCCCCACCCCCCTTCTCAACCCCTGCCTATATTCAAGACAGGCATTCTATTTCTCTCATTCGATTGTCATGGTAGTTGTTAGTGTAGTTTTTTCCCTAACTGCACTCACCATTTATTGTGTTTTCAGTAAAACTATGTTGAAGTCTTAATCCCAAGAATATTAAATTACTTGGAAATAGTGTCTTTGCAGCTGTAACCTAATAACATGGGTTTACATAGGAGTGATATTTGTCCTTAATCCAATATCCCTGATGACTTTATAAGAAGAGAAATAGACAAAGAAAGAGAGAACGTCATTTGGTGATGGTGGCAAGATAACTGTTCCAATTGCAGACCAAGGAATGTGAAGGCTTACTGGAAGCTACCACAAACTTAGGAAAGATCAATAAGTATTCTTTCTGGCACATGTTGAATGGTACATGTTCCTTTAACATCTGATTTCAGAATTCTAGTTTCAAATTTGTATACAAATTTATTTCTTTCAAGTCAGCTAGCTTGCATTGTGTGTTATGGTAACCTTAGAAAACTATTAATTCAGGGCCAGAGAGATAGCATGGAGGTAAGGCATTTGCCTTTCATGCAGAAGGTCATTGGTTCAAATCCCGGTGTCCCATAAGGTCCCCCATGCCTGCCAGGAGCAATTTCAGAGCATGGAGCCAGGAATAACCCCTGAGCACTGCCGGGTGTGACCAAAACCACACACACACACACACACACACACACACACACAAAAGAAAACTATTAATCCATAATATACTTTAAAAAGCAGCAATATAACTGCTGCAATGTCTGCCGATGTCTTCTTTTTAAGTATTTTTAAATAGTTAAGGATTTTTCTTTCTTAAGGCTGAAAATCTTTATGAGAATAAGTATTGATATAATTTTTCCCACCAATAAGATTGCATCAACTTTTCTAGACAGTGAATGATGGACCTTTTCTCTAAGAATGCTCCTCTTCTGGTGAAACTTGTCTTTAAGAATCATCCTTGCTAGTCTTGTTTACATAGAAAATCTGTTTTAAAGAATTGAACACAAGTTTGAGGTAAATATTTTTAGGAACTGAGGAAATTCCCCAGGGATATTAAATTTTTAACTACAAAAAAGAGATGGGGAAACTACAGATTAATTTAAATAAAATAAAAAATTTTGCTCATTGTTTTATATGGAATTGTGGTGGAAACTTTACATTCTATTATTTCCATTTCCTTGGATCTCTGTCGGCTTCTGTAAGTTATGAAGTAAAGGACATAAAACTTGAAATCTAATTTAAAGAATATGTTTTGAATATAGGTATTAGTTACTGCATAATGTGTATTCAGAAGTTAAAGTGGAGTGAGCACAAGAAGAACAAAACACAGTGATGCCTAGAACTGAAGTAACTCCTGTGGCCACAGTGTTCAACACCTTCATCTTATATGGAAAGATCTAGAGACTTATCCAAAGTCTGGGGCCAGAAAGATAGCATGGAGGTAAGGCATTTGCCTTGCATGCAAAAGGTCAATGGTTCGAACCCCAGCATCCCATTTGGTCCCTTGAGCCTGCCAGAAGTGATTTCTGAGTTTAGAACCAGGAGTAGCCCCTGAGCACTGCTGGGTGTGACCCAAAAACAAACAAAAAAAAAGAGAGAGAGAGAGAGATTTATCCAAAGTCAATCAGAGCCACCATGAAAGAAGCCTAGATTCTATTAAAATAATCAACTGTAGTTTAAACAGACACTGTATGTAGTCACTTAGAGGTGATTCATATGTCACAGAATTATAAGATACATATACTATTCTCTCAGAATTCTAGATAAGTCAAGAATACCCAAGTAAATACTATTATGTTTTCATTTATAACTAAATGAAGGAATGACATCATTATACATTTTTGATCCTTTCTAATAACATATAAAACATGTATATACTTATACATGCTTCCATAAATGAGAAAATAAAATGTGACTAATCTTCATATATACTCTTGAAATCATAGTAATTTCCACTACTTGAACTCCCTAATTCTCATTGGAATAAATCATAGTCTATTCTTTACTTTTCTGAAGATGGTCTCATGAACACTTATTTAAAGCAGGATTTTCCTTTAACTTTGAAATGATACCAAAAATAATATAAATCGAAGGAAAATCCATGCGACTTCAACTGTTCTCATAAAACTTTAATCATCTTGGTAAGTAGCCATTTCCAAACTGCTTACATTCTGCATCAACACTTCCTGTAGAACATACCAAGATCTGTGTATCCATAGAGAATACAGAAGTTTGCAAACACTTTGAGAGTTTGGAAACAAGTCAGTGCTGAGTCATAAGAAAGTTCCTTCCTTGTCTTATTATCATTTACTTTGCCATTTAAAATAAAATTTTATTGCTGCTATATTTTGGTGCTGCGATCCTTTCTTGCAACCATCAGCTTCCCTTCAGATATTCCCTCTTTCCATGCTTATTTCCCTGCACCTTTTAAGAACCAATACTGATGATATCACAAGTTGATTTGGTCACCAAATTTCCTGTTAGTTAATGATGGCATTTTCCCTAAGAATACAGTCATTGACAGTTCAGAAAAATATGAATGAATAAATGTTAACAAACTATAAGTTGTGTGCTTGGCACAGGTCTTTTTTTTTAACTTATCTTATTTATAATAGCATCTCTGCATAGAGTTGCCAACTTTTCTTGTATTTCTCTCAGATAGTAATCATGTTCATAATAAGAGTTTATGCTTGGCTGGAGCCATGGAGCAAGCGGTAGGGCATTTGCCTTGCATGTTCTAACTTAGAACAGATGGTGGTTTGCTCCTCTGGTGTCCCATATGGTCCCCCAAGTCAGGAGCGATTTCTGAGTGCATAGCCAGGAGAAACCCCTGAGAGTCACCAAGTGTGGCCCAAAAACCAAAAAAAAAAAAAAAAAGAGTTAACACTTAAGACTAGTTTTAAAAAAAAGCTTATTATGTCTTTGTCAATATGTTTTTAGGAAAGCCAATTGTCTTTGATATATTTTTACAAAAATTACATGATTTTAATACAACTATGACAAGAAAAATGACATTATATAATATGTAATACATCTGATATTTCTTAGAAAGTAAAACTGTTTGGATAACATGGAAACTCTAAAGAGCTGCACAGATTGGGAATAAAGAGACAACATCTAATGGAATGTCAGATCTCAGTTTAGAACTGGATTATTGCAAAACTTATTGCAAAAATTATTGACAAAATATTGAACATTATTGGGAAACAGTAAAATGTAAGAGCACCCATAGATGAGTTAATTTCATGTCAAAGTTTATTCTCCTGTCTTGATTATGACATCCTGATCACCTAAAAGTTAGCCTCATTTGAAAAGTCAACATTAGGGTTATCATGACAGATGCTCTTTATGCCATTTTTGTAGCTTATCAGTAACCAAAACATTATCTCAGAACTAAAACTATTTGTGTTAAAGTTCTGTGTGGCGAGTACTAAGATTACAAAAATCAATCTGTGTTGGAAAAAACAATCAGAGTTAAAACCAGATTGGATTAATTGGAATTTCAATTCCATTTCTCCTGAACTGTGCCTACTCAACAAGTTCCCCAAACCTCACTGAGTTTGTAATTCTCAGTTGTCAAAGAGGAAAAACAATTACCAGCCCTTGGAATTTTATACAAGCATAGAATGTGATAACACATATAAAATTTGTGATACAGTGCCTGATACAATGTACTTACCACTAATAATTATTGTCATCATCTTTAGTCAGAATTATGTTATCTTGGGGCCCGAGTGATAGTGCAGTGGTAGGGCGTTCGTCTTGCACGAGGCTGAACAGGATGAACCTTCTTTGATCCCCGGCATCTCATATGGTCACCTAAGTCAGGAACGATTTATTTATTTATTTATTTATTTATTTATTTATTTATTTATTTTTCTCCAGGAGTGATTTCTGAGCACAGAGCCAGAGGTAACCCCCGAGCATCACCGGGTGTGGCCCCCAAACAAAAAACAAACAAATAAAAAAGAATTCTTTGTTATCTTAGCTGGGGGCCTAATAACCAAATCCGAAATAGGATATTCATGATTAATTATAGTTTATTACCTTTCCACAAACGTTTGCATTTTATTGAAATTAATTAGAAAATCCATGAATTAAGCATACACACATATATACTACATATTATATACTATGTCCTATATAAAATATGCAAGAATATATACTCTTTTGATATCATAATTTACAAGCAGCCTTTTTTTTAGCTCTTTTGTTGTGCCTAAAACCCTGAACTTGGCTTATACTTGCGTTATGCAGGTTATTTTATTTGGTGCGTGTGCACCAAATCCAATGCACATAGTCTCCAGTCGTCTTCTGCCTCCAGTCTGCTGGACGGGTCCCCTGGTACTTCAGCTCAGTCCACAAGTCAGGGCTGAGCTGAGAGGTAGGCGGCTGAACTGAACTGGATGCCACTGAACTATTGAACCCACAATATTCAATGGCACATTTGAGTAAGTGAAAAACCCATTGAAGGCAGTAAAGTCATGTAAATAAATGTTTATGAATCCTTATAATCAGAGATTTTGGAGTATAAGGATTCAGGATTTTTAACCATTTATTTACAATGCTTTATTGTCTTAAATGGTTTATTCACTTTATTAAAGTTGCCTTTGAATACTATGGGCTAATGTGGTATGTTAACAGGGGTCCTCAAACTTTTGAAACAGTGCCAGTTCACTGTCCCTCAGACCATTGGAGGGTCTGACTGTAGTAAAAACAAAACTTATGAACGAATTCTTATGCACACTGCATAGATCTTATTTTGCAATGAAGAAACAAAACAGATACAAATACAATATGTGGCCTGCGGGCCATAGTGTGAGGACCACTGGTATACACTGTATACAGTATATCAAATAATCATGTATTGTAAATGTAATCATGTATTGTTTTACTTATTTACTTATTTAATGATTCCTCAATATTTTAATTGTTTTGTTGCAATTAGTAATGGCATGGATATTTTCTTTTGAATAAATATATTTATGAACTGTGGGTAGATGCCAAGAAGTTGGGTTTATTGAGTTGTTTGGAAGCTTTATGCTTGCTTTTATGAAAAGTTTTCCTATACTGTTTCCCATAAGAGTTGAACAAGTAGCATTCTTACCAGCTGCAAATAAAAAATTCTTTTTCACCACATCTCCACCAACACAAATTGTTCCTAGATTTTTAGGTATTTGATTTTGTTTTTGTTGTTGCTATTGTTTTATATGCGCCATTCTCCTTACTATGAGATTTCTCATTGTCATTTTGATTTCCTTGATTATGAACAGTTTCTCAGAACATTTGTTTTCTGAAGATGACCCTAGACTTATCTGCAACTTTGTCACATATCCACGAAGTAGAATCCAAGTCTGAAGATGGCACTTGGGTGAGGCATTGGATCTCCAAGAGTAGCCATTGAGCACAGAACCAGGAGTAAATCATGAGTACTCCCAGTATGTCCCCAACTTCCCCCCAAAGTGGCTGAGTCTGTTTACTTCTCCTTGTATTTGAACAGTTTTTGTAAATTCCTTGCAATGCAATATGATGAAAATGATGCTAGATGAGTACTCACAAAGAATTTTGGGAAGTCCAGCACACTTCAGCCAGTTCTCTTAGAATTTTCTCTCTTGGAATTGAGCCACTAAGCTGTGATGAAATCCAAGCAGCTCATGAAAAGGACCAGGTGAAAAGGAACAAAGGTCTATGACCATTTCTCTAGTTGAACTTTCATTTGACAGCCAACACCAACTTGTCAACTAAGTTAAGTGAGTCATTTTGAAAGTACATCTTAGAGCCTAGACTTAGAAAAATTCAGATGAAGAAGAGACCTCTGACCCTAATAAAAGCTTCTTAACAAATTTGTAAGCAGAAGAAAATTTTCAGTCAATTACATTTGGATAATTTAATCTAATTACATTTGGAGTTGTTTATTACATAGCCAAAGGTAGCCAACATGTTCTAATTGCAGAAATTTCTAAAATAGGGACCTTGAGCAGAATTTTTTTTCATGTGGGGAGATTTAAGAACTAGAGCTAGAAAAGAGTTCAAAGGGGTAGACAGCGGACTTGAATGACTATTCATCTTTTCTTCAAATCAAGGGAACTGAAATGTAGATTTTGCCCAAATAAAATGAGAACATCTAAATTGAATAAAGTGGAGCAGAGGAAACCTCTGCTTAGGGTCTCAAGGCTCTTAGTTTTACTTGTATCAGTTAGACTGTACTGATCTACTATAAAAAAAATCTAATCTACTAATCAGATCTATAGTAATAACATTTGGAGGTTTAAAGAATCAACTAATGCCTCTCTTTCTTTTTCTTTCTCCCTTTCTTCTCTTCCTGTTATTTCTTCACTGACATTAGTTGAAAAACACATCCAAGTGATTAGATAAGAATTCTAATCCAATATCAGCATTTTGTTACCCAGAGAGTGCTTTTCTGGTATTTTGTGTCTGAGGAAGGCTATACTCAGACAAAAGAGCAAAGGTGAGCTTCCTGCTTCTTCACTTCCTCAACTAGAACTTGCCTGCAGGAAAGCCTGGGTTCATGGAGCACACAGCATCTGGGCCTATGCAGTGATGATCATTGCCTGCCTGGCTCACATCCCAGGAAGCAGCTCCTACATTTCCAGATCAGCCTCTAGATTTACAGATATGACTGTAAATGGCAGTCTCATCTGACCTACAGCCCTAGGGAACAAACAAAAATTGGGTGAGCACTTCTGGAAGGAACTGCCAGAGACAAAGCTGAGAGCCAGTCCAGAAAGAGAACTATCACTGCATGATGTTACCATCAACTCAGCCCCCATACTCAACAGAGGAATCAACGAAGAGCCAGGGGAGAAAAACAGTTCAAAGGCAAATACTTCTAGTCACAGTCCAAGACAAGTTTGAAAGACAAGAGAAGTTTTATTAAGAAAGACATAAGAATGAATAGCATAGTTTTCAAATTTGATCTAAAATCATAATCAGGAGGACATGTTGTTAATCTCAGATTCTTAGGCCTCATTGCATCATTCCTAATACATTAGTTCTTATAGAGTAAACAATAAAACTACATTTCTTATACTTTTGGGCTGAAGAGATTTTGGGCCACACCTGGCAACACTTAGGGGTTACTTCTGGCTCTGTGCTCAGAAACCACTATCACTCGGGGACCATATGGGATGCTGGGGATCAAATCTGAGTCAGCCACATGCAAGGCAAATTAATGCCCTACAATATGTAATATTTCTCTGCCCCCCTAAAATAAACAGTTTAATGGAATGGTGATACTCTTGGTCCTTAGATAGCATTTTGAGAACTCTGTTCCATTCACATTACAATTCAAAAGGCACCTGTTCATAACGTCTCTCATCTAAATTTAACCTCATTTGTCATTGGTAACTTAGAGAACAAAATCGATGAGAACTGAAAATTACTAAAGCATAAACAAAGCAAAATATTGACACTTCAAATCCAGTCATTACATACTTAATAGAACTGAACTTTTTTTCTGGAATAGTAGGAAGACAAGATAAATTCGGGGATCTTTTATTTAAGAATCAGAAATATGTATTTTTTCACACTTGAAATGATATTTCTGGGGCCGGAGCAATAGTATAGTGGTTGGGCGTTTTCCTTGCATGCAACTAATCCAGGACAGACGGGATCCCCTGGCATCCCATATGGTCCCCGGAGTCAGGAGTAATTTCTGAGTGCATAGCCAGGAGTAACCCCTGAATGTCACAGAGTGTGGCCCAAAAAGCAAAAAAAAAAAAATATTTCTGGTTATTTCTAACCAATTTCACTGTTTTTTTTTTTGAAGGATTACTTGAGAAAATGTCAAATATATATATTTGAAAAAAGGCAACAGGGAAATGCATGTTTTTCTTCCATTCACTTAAGCAGTAAGAGATTTGAATCTTGGTAGAAACAAAGAATATTGTGATAATAGCTATTAGTTTACCCTCAGACAAGGTAAAATTGGTATTTCTGGAAAAAGGAGTGGAGTATTGCCTAGTTAAGGATGGAAGTTCTTATTTTAAATGATCTTTAATTATACATGAAAAGTCTTAGAAAAAAAAATCTATCCAAAGGTGCTATTTTGGGCAATACTATTTGGCTTGCAATTATGACAGAAAAAATTTGATTATTTTTCCTGTCCTTTCCCTAATTATGAGAGTGGGAGGGAAAGAGAGAGAGAAAGAGTGAGTGAGAGAGAGAGAAAGAGAGAAAGAGAGAGAACAAAACTCAATTTGTGGCATAAAGGATTAAAAGGTCATGATCTGATTTGTTCAATTTGCCAGGCTCCATTTCCATGCTGCTTAAAGGAAGGCAAGAACCCTCCAGGCTGTTTCCAATAATTTTCATGTCAGTTTCTAAAGATACATGATTATTTTTATAACAATATCCATTAATAAATAGGTCTTGATGCCCTCATCTAATATGGCTTAACCTAAAATGCTTAGCGAACAATTCCTCTATTTCTGTGAGGCTTGTGTAAGAGTAAAAAAAGAGGATACAAAAGCTATATTATTTTTGACAGGCTTTCTAAGATGATAATATACTTGCAGAACAAAGTACATACATTTTTAAGTGCAGACTGATAAATTTTTACAAATGAAACACATCTACACACCAAGACCATAATCAAAATATTACGTTTTCTGGAAGCTCCTATTATGATCTGTGTGACTACCTACCAAGAATAACCATTATTGTTACTTTAATATTTTAGAAGAGCTTTACAAATTTAGACAGATAGTTTGTATGTTTTATTTGTTTTTGTATCTGCATTCTTTTGCTCAACATTTATTTGAAGCATAGAGGAGTTCACCACATTTACACTCTCTCTCTCTCTCTCTCTCTCTCTCTCACACACACACACACACACACACACACTCATACACATATAGATAGACAATAGAGATTTATTCATAGTTTACATGAGGAGTGACCTTATGGAATGTGTCAAAGCTCTTAAAATAACAACAATAAAATGATGCCAGCATGTAGAGTAAGGGAGGTTTTCAGTATCTAGCAATTCATCGATGGTGGGGATAAACTTTGCTAAGCTTCTGAGCTTAGATTGTTCATGAGCATTCTTAGAACAATCATACCTTTCCCATCAAGGGTACTAGGCAATAGGTTAGTGAGCTCTGTAAGAGGAGTCTATCCCATGGCATATCGTTTACCATGTCTTGAGCATCCAGATTCCTTTTCTGGAAGCAATCTGACAATGTGGGGACCTTGTGGTATAATAATAGTATGATAGCTTAGCTTAAAGAAAAAAACTAATTGTAAAAAGCATAGTCAATGACGGGGCCTGTAACAAAAGTCTATGGTGTTCAGTTGCCTTTTTCAATGGTCCCTGTGAACATTAGCATTAAATCGTGATAGCAGGCATAATTAAATGGAAGATGGATAATTGGAGTATTTTGTCAAGGCATTACCATGTTGAGTACTGTATTTGAAGTCTAGTATGATAAAACATTAAAATGCAAAACTCAGGTGACCAGCCTATATCTTCAAGAACTACCTACAGCAATTTGTTAATCCTTCTGCCACTGAAAGGTACTTGGATCATTTTTACATTGGGATTATGATGTGAAGCTCTGCTGTGAATTTTCTAGTACAACCCTTGATAGATTTACAGATATGTTTCTATTGTGAAAAATCCCAGAAGTGGAACTGTTAGATCCCAGTTTTGGATATATTCTGTTTTAACCCATAATACAAAATAGGTTTCTAAAATGGCTTTATCAATTTAATGTACTCTGAGCAAGATATGAACTTTTTTTTTTTTTGCTCTATAACCTTGCCAACACTAAATACAATCAGTATTTTTCATTTCAGCCATTCTGGTGAAGGTAAGGTTTCTATTGTTTTAGTGAAAAATGTGTGATGTTGGATATTTGAATATTGCTTTTGTAAAGTTCCAGTTTGTCCTTAGTCATTATTTTTTTAACTACCTTAAAGAAAGAGAAGAGTCTCTGTCATTCCTACCTTTGCTATCCCTTTTAAATCTACATCTTATTTTCATTAAAAATCCTCAACAAAATACACTGGGGCAAAAATAAAAATTAAGTATACTCACACTCCTATTACATCCATGTAACTCAGAAATATTGTTCTAAGCAAAGAAAACCAAAACACAACTTTTACAATTCTGTTTGTCTGACATTCTAGAAACCAATTTTCAGTTACAGAAACAAAGCATTTATTACCTGAAATCAGAAGACATTATTGACTGAAAAGAGGACTTGGGGAAACATCAATGTGATGAAAATGTCTTCATTTCAGTAGTGGTAATATGGATATATAATTCGCCAAACTTCTTTGTACTGTACACTTAAAATGGATAACTAATTGTATTAAATGTATATATTGCATCCTTCAATATAATTATTAAAAAGAAAAACATTTACTGAGGCTTACCATATATAATCTCTAGAATATGTTTACATTGGGGCTTTTCTTTGGCCATTGAGATCAGTTCATTTGCCCAACGATGCATGTATGTTCCACTGGAAAGTCGTATCTCCCTATAATGAAATGCAAGACGGCCAACATTTTTGGAAATAGCTCTTTTGATTGAAGACATCACAAAAGCCTGGTTCTGGCTACTTTGGCCACCTTCTACCCCACAAATGGTTTCGTTTCCGCTCCCTTCAGGCAGTCTGCCAGTCACCCAGTGAGCCAGCCAGCACACTTAACAAGCTGGCCCATCACCATGTTTAAAATATACAAGAAGAACACAGGCATGGCCAACCCAGAGCCAGGGAGAAAAATCATCTGAGCTAGTGTTCCCAACACTTTACATTGCAGAAGCCAAATTGCAGTCACTTTTTCCTTTGACTCTCAAGGGAAACCTGACAGGGACCACAGTTCAAAAAGTTCTTCGTCCATAGAACTCAGGACCTGTGGTATTTTAATAGCTTCTCTCAGCCCCAACCCTGAGAACATATGATTATGTGATCATTACTAATAGGCAAACCTCACTGGGTTTCCAGGTTTGAGTCTACGCCAGAAGTTGATAGTTCCTCCTTTATGCCAACCACAAATCTCCCCTTCCCATTTTCTCTCTTGGTTGATTATTAGTTTCTTTCTTTACTTAGTTCTTTCTTATTGATCTGTGTCTGCTCTCTCATCTTTTCCTCACTTTGCACCCTGGAAAGGCAAAAGAGAGTTGAGTCCCAGAAGCAGATATACCTCCACTGGTCTCTTAGCTGGTCAGTATGTCAAGTATCTTTATTAAGGTGCCATGTGTACAAATAGAAGTCATTGGTGGACTAGAAAAGAATTACTACCCTTAGTATGTGCCCCAAGATCACATTTTTGGGAGTTCCTAGTGAATTTGTAGGTGAATTAAGGCTGAAACTTTCCTTAGATAGCTTTTTTTGGTGGGGATCTTCAGACAAAATTGATGGAGAAGACATGTGACTATGTGGCAAATGTAGTCCAGACTGTAGGAAAGCATCAATGGGAAATTTAAAATGTCATGAAACATGTGACCTTTCCTCATTTGAAGCAACAATTTCTGGTTTGGAATGCAAACATAATGCGTTCAATTTATTATATGTGAACTCAAGTAAGCTCATAAAAGTTTTGTCTATATCTTTCTCCTCTGAAAAATAGGAATACTGACATTTAAGTCCATGAACAATTTTGTTGGTTAAAGAGCTATATGAATTGATAAATTTGGGGGTACTATATAATTCAAATACTTGGAGTCTTAATTGTAGGACTGGAGTCAAAGCTGATAATTGTAAACTGGGCCCACTAGCCGGAGATTCATAGGGTCATGGGGACAGAGGAGATAAGTGGTTTTAAGTCCTTCCCATCTTCTGTGACAAGAATTCCAGAATACAGAATGTCCTGTGACCTTGCCGAAGGCTGGAAATGTCTGTCAGAAGCAGCAGCTGGACAAGGAGGTTTGCCAGAATTTCCAGGACACATAGGAGAAAAGAAAACATCGGAGGGGTGCCTGCTGGGAGGGAGAAAGGAAGGAAATAGGGGTGCCCTGAACTGATATGTTCATATTTGTATGTTACAATTAGTCTGCAAACATCAATGAGTCACTTATGCTAATATATGTACTTCCTTTTGAATATTTTCTCCAGTTTGTCTGAAACTATACTGTGTCTACAGCTGTGTTTACTGTGAGTAATCTCACACAGTCACAACATAAAATTTGTTTTTCTGCCCAAATAGTAGCCACTGGATTTGGACCATACTCCCCCAATAAATAACTAAATCAGGGATACCATTTCTGCCTTTTGTTGCTTTCAGTGAAACTGTAGTGAACAAACCTGTTTTTAAAGGAATTTTTCTAACAAACCAAGGAGATCTATAAACTCAGTTTTCTTGATTCTTACGTATCAATGATTTTGACTCTCCTTCAGCCTTTATTTTTCATGTAGTAATGCCATCTTCAACAATCTCAGGAGAAAAAAAAAGAAAGAAAAATGAAATGTAAATTGCAGCATTATCAGTTTACCAGTTGCTCCTTTTATGATGGTTTTGTTTTATTAATTTATTTTGTTTAATTTAATTTAGTTTTGGAGTTTATTGGACCACAGCTAACTGTGCTTTGGTTTTCTTTCTGGATCTGGGCTCAGGAATTGCTCTTGGAAATGTCTGGGGACCATATGTAGCACTGAGTAGAAAACTCAGTTTGGCTTATGCAACACAAGCATTTAATCCACCCTACTATCTCTCTTGCCCAATATCTTTGTTTTAAAGTGATTTACCAGCTGAAGTTGACTGAAAGAATGAAGTTCATAGAACAAATGATGATAACAAAAATGCCCTATGTATTTAGAACAAGTAAAGTCATTAGTTCTCTGGTGTCAGTTTTACTAATTTATAGTGACTATTAGAGTGTTCTAGTTAAAAGAAAATAGAGGCTACATCAAGAAAAGAGGTCCATTATTGATTATTAATGTTGACTATTTGCCATCTTTGAGGTAGCAACCATTGGGAATGAGAATGGACAAGATCAAATGTTAGCAAAGCTACTGTGTGTTTGCCATTTCTGGTTTTAGAAAATGTTTATTCAAGTAACTAATAAATCAAAGTTTTTCATTAAAAATTACTGATAAAGTAGAGATCTGAGCATTTTGCTTTGAATATGTAGCTTGAACATATCTCTGGGTAGATATAACTCAATAATTCTTCACCTACATTGTCAAAGTTTTGCTAATTTTGCTTTGACTCAGAAATAAAGTCCTTGGAGATTGTATTCTCACTGAAGATATAAACCATGGATGTGCACAAATACTTATAATTTGCTTCAGAAATGGCAAGTTCCTTAGTGTAAACATGTTTGGATATACAAGTGACACTTTTGCCCTCTTCAGAATTCTTTCTAGTTTGATTTTTTCTTCTGTGTTGCAAGCAAAAGCTCTTTGACCAACACTCAAAGAAAGAGAAAAATGCATTTAAATAAAAAAAAGTGTTATTTGTATTTTTGGCTATTGGTTTGGTTTTTTTTTTTTTTTGCTTAAGTAGAAATAATATAAAAATTGAACACATATATCTTTGGCTTTAACATGAACTGAGAAACTAAGTCTAGCTAGTGAGTCTAAAGAGAAATAGTGTTCCTTCTTTTATCATACAAAATCCATGAATGTGTGATTGCTATGTCAAATCCTATGATATTTCTTAAATTTTTTTTATTTTTAGGCCACACCCATTTGATGTTCAGGGGTTACTCCTGGCTAAGTGCTCAGAAATTGCCCCTGGCTTGGAGGGACCATATGGGATGCCGGGGGATCGAACCGCAGTCCTTCCTTGGCTAGCGCTTGCAAGGCAGACACCTTACCACTAGCGCCACTTCACCGGCCCCAACATTTCTTAAATCTTAAGTGTAAATTAATATGTGGCTGGTCCAGAAAGAAGAAAAAGATTTACAATTTTTCTCTTGTTAAACAACAATTTCTTTCTTCATACATGGTGAAAACCTCTATTTTACTATCAAAGTGGGATATATGTTACATGCTGGGGTAAAGCAATGAATAATTTTCTTACATAGGACCACATACAATAATTTTGTATTTAAGTTCATAATAAGTGCTCAGAAGGCATATACAAAAAATAAGTGTATACTCAGAAAGTAGATAAACATGCTAAATAACTGCAGACCCTTTCATTCTTATTCAGTCCATGCTACAATAAATTTGCATTAAAAAATCTACAACCCAAATTAAGGGCTTTCAACAACAGTTTTTATTTTTCACTCATGGACCTGTTGGGTGGTTGAGTCTGTTTTGCTTTCTGCTTAGATTCTGAATAGACTTGATTGGATTTTGGGTTGGATTTTTATTTACACTGCATGTCACATTTTGGAATTTCAACAGCTACCTGGCTAGCACTTATCTCTTAGTGATCACAGAAGTGAAAGAGAATAGGTGAGACATATTTTCTGGGCACTGATACAGTCATTACATCCACATATCATGGGTAAAATTTAGTTACATGCCAAATCTATCATCATCATTTTGAGAAATTGTGTCTAGGATTTTAATTTCAAATAACATGACCAAGGGAGTAAATATATCATTCTCAAGAGCATGGAAATTGATAATAATAAAACAATTTACAAAAAAAGCTATTAGATTTGGTTTAATGCATCAGGTAAAGACATAGTATGATGAAAATTTAAACTTCCAGGCTTTAGAGCCAGTGGTATTTGATCTTGAATCTTGGGCCTATTTCTTTTTGACTGTGTGACCTCATCAATAGGTAGATCTTAAGGAAAATAAAACTGAAATACTGATTCTTAGCAGAGACTTTTAGATGTCTCACTCTTTCCTGTTCCATGAATGAAATGTTCTTATGTTGTTGGGTTTTTCTTCACGTGACAGTCCACTTTAATTAGTCATTTGTTGGGATAGCCACTACTCCTATCCACAAATGGCATCTCTTCAACTCAACTAAAACTCATTTTAATGCACAATAGTCACATCTCGTGCCAGTGGCCAGTCTATATTCTTCAATGGCACACTCCTTGTGCACTCAGCCATACAATGACTACCTCTGAAATATAAACATAATGTTAGGGTCTGGAGTTGAAGGACAAGACCACACAATTGAAATAAATCAAACAATACTTTATTCCATCGATCAACAAGCTACAAAACAGATCAGGGCCACCTCCCACAGGAAGCAACCCCCTATGTGTCAAAAGTCAAGTTATATAGGGCTAGCAGCAAAAAGTCTTGAACTTTAAATTGATTGTCTAGGATGTTTCTAGGGTATTTCATCATGTTCTTTTATGGCTAGATGTCTTGAGTGGTATACTGTGCTTTATAGAGCCTTGGGATCTACATCATTATTGTAGGGATAGAAGCTGAGTTATTAAATGGAAACTTACCCTTGTTAGTCTTAAATGGTAACATAATATTGGGGTCAGAATGGTAGCACAGCTGTAGGGTGTTTGCCTTGCATGCGGTTGACCCAGGATGGACTCAGATTTGATCCCCAGCATCCCTCATGGACCTCCAAGCCAGGAGCAATTTCTGAGTGACCCCTGAGCACTTCTGGGTGTGCCCAAAAGACCAAAAAAAGGAACAATGAAATAAAAAACAACACTGCCATAAAAAATAAATTCCCTTGTGCTCTAGGCTTTAAATTTCCTCCTCTTCTCTTGGACTTGAGTCAAATCTTTGACTCTCCTTGAGGTCCCTCTTCCCTCATTTCTACCTATTGAAACATACTGGGACCTTAGCACAAGCATCTTAACTGCACTTATGCAAGGCTGAATAAAACGGATGAGGAGAACTTGTGGGCATAACCAGAAATCCAAAACAAATCATGTAAGTCAAAGTTTAGGAAAGGTATCTTCGGGGTGATAATTTGATCCACAAACCCTCCATCCACAATCTGCTAAGAGACCAAGTATAATCCACAAGCAAATGTGGGGGTTGTTCATTCCAGCCAGTCATTTCGTGATCACTGTCGTTAGCAGAAGCATCAGGGTGATTTGTATTCTGCTCTGACCTGGGAGTCGGACCAGCTGAATTTGTAGAGAGTCCTTCTTATCTGGTCAGTGACCCCCCACATTGAGGAACAAGGCAGTTAATGTATTTTCTTTAATCCTGCAACTTTAACCGCTGTTGGAGTGGAGAAGACAACATAGAGCCCTAGAATCCAGTTGTCTCGAGATGTGCCCAGGGTTGTTTTGTTCACTGCATTGGGTCTGGCAGAAATGCCTCCCACACCTGTTGCGAATATTTTAGAATATGCTATAATTCCTGATAGGTTTTTATTAGTTCCTATGGCTCCTCTTGCCCTACTCCTCTGGCAGCTTTCCTGCCACATTTTCCCACCACATTTTCTTCACATTTTCGCTAGAGACTCCATCACCTTAGAAGTTATAAAAGGGAGTATGGGTGAAGGTCCATCTTATATAATTTCATCATAGTGGCACTATAGAATCTGCCTATTAGGGAGCTGGAGCACGGCAGTAGGATGTTTGCCTTGCATGCAGCTGACTGATTTTGATCCCCAGCATTTCATAAGGTCCCCTGAGTCTGCCAGGAGTAACTTCTGAGTGCAGAGCCTGGAGTAACCCCTGAGTACTTCTGGGTGTGGCCCTAAGAACAAACAACAACAAAATATAATATACCTATAAGAAGGGGTTAAATCTTATGCTTCCTTAACTCTTAATGAAGGTCCAAGCAAAATTTACTGGTTTGCATTTGCAGTTATCAACATCTGAAGAAATATCAGATCAATTAGAGGAATCAGGCCATGGAGCTGTAAAGGATCCTCTCTAAACTTGGGAAGAGAGGGCAGTGGAGAATGCTCTCTTTGGGATGATGATGCAAGTTAAAACAATAGAAATCAAAGCATCATAGCACTATACCTGTTTCTCTGAGCCTTTAGATATCTGTGTGAGCCATGCTGCCAGTCTTCCTCAGGATAAGCTCTCTAGTGTTATAAGTACAAACCTCATGGATCGTGCCATGACCCTAGAGAGGAGTGGGGTATCCCTGCACTACCTCAGGCCTGGGGGTTATTTTGCATCCAGATTTTTCTCTTGGGCCACACTCAAAGCTCTATCTTTCTTAGGCCTTTATCTATCTCGAGGAGATCTCAGAATATCCATGAGAACTTGGTAGCTATGTTTGTGACCCGCTCTTTGCTTGGTAACTATGTTGGTGACCTGTTCTTTGCTATTCAATCCCGGACGAACTCCCAAGTCCTCTGGAGTCAAAAGATAAGACCACACAATTGAAATGAAGCAAAGCAAAGCTTTATTCCATAAACCAACAAACAACAAACTGACCGATCAGTAGTGAGTAGGGGTCACACACCAAATTATATATAAAGCTAGAAGCAGGAAGTTGCGACCTTTAAGATGGTTTGCTGTTAACTAGGATGTTTCTAGGGTGTTTCATCATGTCTTTTTAGGGCTAGATGTCTGGGATGATAGATATATTGTGGGTTATAGGGTCTTTAGGGTCTGCATCATTATTTTAGGAATACAAACTTAGACTTTAAATGGACATTTAGCCTGTTAACTTTAAGGAAGCAGCCTTAGTTCAACAAAATGGAATCCCTTCTGCTTTAGTCTTCACCATAGCTAATCTTCTTCCCAAGAATTATGCTTTGAGAACAAAGCTAATCTTGGGTTGGCAGGTCCTTTTCTAGAAATGCACCATGTTTCTTATCTACTCATGGGTTTAGGTTGACCCTTTACCTACAAGTTCTCAATGCAATATGAAAAAATGTGTACCATTATATATTACATACAAATTAAAGGAATAGGAAACTGCTTTTTCAAATTTTAAACTTTTCCTCAATTCCATGTAAACAGGGAAGACTCTTAGAGCCCCCTAAAAAGAACAGAACCACAAGATAGAAGAAGCCTTGGTCACTGCCCAATCATCTGGAAGAACTCTATGAGAAATATTTAGAAGTTAACACTTGGGACTGCTTTGATACAAGTGAGCAAAGATTATCCCATTTTCAGGAGTTGTCCTGAATAGGGGCAGATGGTATTGTAGTCATGCCAGCAGGACTGGAACATGAGATAAGAATGAACATAAGGATGAGAATGAGCAATCAACTAAAAGGCTAATCAAGAAAACACAAAACTCAGCTTAGTTGAATACCTGATTGACTAATACCACCCTCAGTTGACAAGGTGGAGTTCAGTGAGAAGTCAGCTGTAAGCATCAGGAAGCACAGCAGTTTTGAAGAATAAATGCAATCCAAAGTGGTTCAAATGTTAAACAACTCAACTATCACTCATCAAGGGAGCATTCATTCCATGTGAGAAAGTAATGCTTTCCTTGTTAGGCCTATTACTCCCAAATCCAATTCCTCAAATATCTTTCTTAAGAACAAATCTTCTGGTGCTGGATAAATAGTATAAGAAATAAGGTGCTTGCTTTGCATGTGGGCCAATTTGTGTTCAATGACAAGTACTGCAAAGAATCCTCTGAGCACCACCATGGGTCATTCCTGAGCACAAATCAGGAATAGCTTCTGAGAAGTATCAGGTCTAACCAAAATGTCCCTCTCCCACCTTCAAAAATAAGTGAAGTTTTGCTCAATTTATTTTAAGGGTTTCCAAATCAATCAGTTATAACACAATCTAAAAGGCCATTAAAATTTTAGAAGAGATGCAATGCCCTCTTGGCCTATATTGGTAAACAATACTGGCTTCAACTATACTTAAGCTTATTCTTGATGAGAAGCTGTTCCCTATTAGCCATACCTCGTGAACACTTTCAAGTTTCTAGCATCAGTAGTGGAATTAGGTGGGGAATATGGTAGCAGACCAAAGGCTAAGCTAAAAGAGGTTCAATTTTAATTACAGATTAATTCCAAGCATAATAGGAGTGAGGAAGAAAGTGAAATTTAGACATATTCCCTGTCTTTATATGTTCAATTCATTTTCTTTTGTTTTCTCTCTCTCCCTCTTATTCCTAATATAACTAAGTGATGCTCTCCTCCAACTAGTTCATTACCCTGAAGAGTTGACTCACAACAGGCTCTAATAAAGAGAGCTCTGCTCTAATGGTTTCTGTTTCTCTGGTTAATAAAAGTTCTTCTCTGTCTTGTACTTTTCTTTCCTTGTCAGACATTTATGTTGCAGGGCTGAATTCCTTTTGTATTTCAGATCTGCAAGCTTGATATCTTCAATCATGAAAACAAATGTAGAGACCTTGTTGAATCTCCACTCCATGGTATCATCATAAATAAGAACCCTGAAACTTCAGGAGTGGCATGGGCAGCGGGGGCACTCAGCTACTTAAAACAAAGGCTGTATTCTGTATCTTCCCTTTCCAACCCATAACCAGTCTGCCTTTGAAAGTGTGAAGGGATTGAAGATTGGAGGAAAGCGCAGAGTTGCAAGCTTATTAACCTTTCCAAGAGGCTTGTGATTCAAGCTTGTGAAGCTTAACTTTTTTTTTCCTCTCCCAATTATTTTAATGATGCTGCAGAAAGTTCAAACTACTGTAAGAGACTGTTGCTGCCATGGACTGGGCTGATCACATGGTAACATTCCGACCCATGCTGGGTCACCCTGTAAGAAAAATCAGCTTGGGAAAACCACTCCTTTTGCTGCATGCACCTCCCTATCTAAGTTTGGGATTAGGGAGGTGGTCTCTTTTCTAAGAGCTTTGAAGCTTTCTCAGATGTGAACTTTGCTTCAGAGTTTATTAGCTGTTGTTGTTTTTTTTTAATCTCCATTCACCATTCCCCACCCCCACTCAAAAAGTTTATATGCACTCAAAATGGCAATTATTGACTCTAATTCAAACGATTTTTGTCATTTATATCCAGGCACATTGCTTGATCTTAATAATAAGGGAACATAACAAATATTGTTGTTGCTAAAGGAAATGTAGTCATACAAGTCAATTCATCAATCATCTTCCCCCCTCACAGTCTTAATGTATTTCTCATTTCATTTTCAGCAAGAAAATTAAGCCTATAAAAAAAAAGAAAATTAAGCCTATAACATAAACTTAAAAGCTAACTACAGTAGCCTGGACTTTGAACCAGATACAAAAGCAAACATTCCTTTCAACTAGGTTTAGATCAAGATGTATTGATTTAGGAGTTTAAGTAATACTTAGCAGGAGGTTGATTGGGGACTGGAGATGTGGGATAAAGAAGACAAGAAGAGTAGAGAGGTTTTTTTTCCCCTAGAACACATTACTATGAAGGCATTGCTAAACTTCTAGTAACCCACATAAATATCATCATGGTTGTGGAGGTAGCAAAAATCTTTCTGCAAGACCAGCCTCCCTCTCAATTTCTTTAGATATGTCAGTTAGGCATTGGCATTAGAGAGAAATCCATTCTCATCTAGGCTGTCACATACACATATATCAATCCTAACTCTTTTTTTATAATTCTAAATATAATACTAACTCTTTATTGATATGCTTTCTATTCACATTAATTACATTTATCATAAATATTCAGTTTGGTGCTGGAGAGATAGCATGAAGGTAGGGCATTTGCCTAGCATGCAGAATGATGGTGGTTCGAATCCCGGTATCCCATATGGTCCCTTGAGCCTGCCAGGAGTGATTTCTGAGCTTAAAGCCAGGAGTAACCCTTGAGTGCTGCCGGGTGTGACCCCAAACCCCTCAAAAATATTCAGTTTAGTGACTTTTCATAAAATGAGCATACCTTTATAGAAAGGTACATACCTTTATAGAAAATTAAATACAAATAAAATCCCTAGTTCCATCTAATATCTTTTTCTAGTTACTATCTCTTTTAGTTTAATGGCTATCTTAAATTATAATACCACGAATCAATATTTTTCTACAAATTTTATAAGTGGAATAATGCAGAATGGGCTCTTTTGCCTAACTTGTTTCACTTTATATCTTCTTTGGGACATTTGGTTTTGTTTCTGTGTGTAGTTGTAAGATTGTCTACTTTCTTTGCTATTAAATTTTAGTTTGTGAAATGTACTCCAATTATATTCCCATTGTACTAGTTTCTGTATTCACTTTTTAGTTGGACTATATAGCATTATAATAGCTTTATGAATATTCTAATAAATACCATTTGAATAATATACATGCACAACTTTGCTGGGATTATTCCTATAAAAGGAATTGTATATAGAGTATATGTTTATACGATTAGTTTTGTCAGATTTCTAGCATGTCAGATTTATAACATGACTGCAATTAATATCTCACTGGCAATTGTTTGAGAGTTCTAGTCACTTCTTGTTACCTATATAACTTGTTATCTATATAATTTCACTGATATGTCTCCTATAAACTGGTTCTTATTTTGTTTTAATTATTTTCAAACATATCAACTTGACCATTGTCTTTCTTATATTAAAACAATCTTTTCTGTACTGATATCTCACAGCATCTCCTCCACCCATCTGTGTGATCCTTTCCTTTTGTTTAGCTCTTGTTGAACTCACATATGGATCCACCCATTTATACTTGATTACACACTGGGTACGTGCTGTCCTCTGAGTATTTCCCCTATAATTCTTCTATCTTAGATAGAAGCAGAGTCCCTTGTGTCAATTCAACATGACCCAAATACAAACACACTTGGCCAATCTCAGACAGTCATGAGTCTTGCCCTAATTGGGCAGAGTTTGTATTTTTCAGTCTAATTTTTCTGATATCACAAAACAGTAGCCTAGGTGGCCAAAATTCAAGAATGCAGGGAGTTGTATATTGTGCTTTATGTTATTAAAAAAGCTCTTGAAGTTAGATAGACATTAATCTAGACATTAATCTCACAATTACTAGCTTTGTTTCTTTAAATCTAAAGTAATTATTATATGACTTATGCCCTTAATTTTCTGAAGAAAGAGAAAAAATAGCGATAGTGAGTATATAACAGCATGTTACAACTAAGTTTCTGGCTGTCATAGGTACTAAAAAATATCTATTGTGGTCTCCACATTCTTTAGAAAGCTCTCAGTCTCTCTCTTAAAAGATAAAAAATGTAAAACAGCTTTGTATATTTGTTGGGTCTACAATTGACCCAGTCCCTCACTTTAAGTCTCCGAACTCAAACAGTATCATAAATAAAGTGGTGACATTTGAAACAAATTGTGTAACTTTTTAAAAGTATTTTGAAATAAAATTAAACAAATTTAATTTTTATTTATCAATATAGTTGAGGTTCCCTTAATAGCTAAACCATTCTGTCAAGCCTATACACTTGCTTTGAATCTGCATAAATGTCCTTCATTTTTTTTAGCTCAGTTCACTCTACCAATGAAGAGATAACATGTATCGGAAGCAAACCTCATCTATCTATATTCTTCAGTACATGATTACAATTTAGACAGCCATTTCCAGAGATCTCTTAGAAAATGAAGTAGGAATTAGCCATAATTTAGGGCCTTCTAGCTCTTCCCTAGATGTATTTAGGCAATATTTTTTAATGTGCAGGCAAACTCTGGAGTCACATACTAACTTTGCACCTAAAAGACATGCAGAGTTAGGGATGGTAACTTGTGTTTTACTTTCCAAACACTATAGAACAGTTCTGGAATGGGCTGATATGTCCAAAATCCATTGGCAAATCATTCCTTTGTTTCATTTCTCAACGTACACTTAGAGACTGTAATTTGGCAACCTGAACTCAGTTATGGTGGATATATTCAAACTACAGAAATTATCAGAAACTACAGATCAAGATTTCTGTGCTTCCTATATCTACCATACTAAGAACTATCTGTTAACTATCTATTGATAAGTCTTATTTATTGACAGACTACTACTTGGAATGATTCTGCCCTTTAACACATACAGAAAATATTCAAATATTTACCCTTGTTAACCCTTCCAAGATTTTATAATTGCTTTTGACTACTCTATATTTCTGTAATATAACTTCAGAGACCCTAATATGAATCTTAATTTAAAATTTTATTTACTGAGGAACCACTAAGGAATTTATTCACTGTTTATTATTTATTTTTATGTAATTTATTATTTATTTTATGTATTATTTATTTACTGAGTAATAAATTACTTAATCTTTTTGAATGTATGTTTTTGTGTTTGAGCCACACCCAGTGGTGTTCAACTTTTATTCTTCACTCTATACTCATGAATAACTCTTGATGGACTTAGGGGACAATATGTAGCAGCAAAGACCATGTTTTGATTAGTTGCATGCAAGGTAATTGTCATACGCACCGTATTAATACTCCAGCTCCAGTATCTCTTTGAATTTGAATCTGAAAAATTGAGGTTATAAAAAACAAGTGAAACTTAAAGGAGACCATGCATATATTATCTGATTATAGAGGTCTCTCAATGAATTATTGTCAGAAAAATCATTATTATTTATGCAATTTCAATTTTTAGGGAGTTACTCAGGACTTCCAACAAATATAAATATAAATACCTAAATTCTAGCAGGGGTGGGCATGCGGAAAAAAGTGCTTGGTTAGAGGATGTTTATTACAAAGACCACGTATAGAAGTTTGTGGATAGTTGTCTAATCATCGGAACTAATAAGGGATGTTGAGATATTGAAGATACACCAACATAAGAAGGAACTTCAACAATCTAATTATAATAATGAAGGGAAGAAAGTAGTAATGTTAAAAGAGTCAGGGGCCCGGAGAGATAGCACAGCAGCGTTTGCTTTGCAAGCAGCCGATCCAGGACCAAAGGTGGTTGGTTTGAATCCCGGTGTCCCATATGGTCCCCCGTGCCTGCCAGGAGCTATTTCTGAGCAGACAGCCAGGAGTAACCCCTGAGCACCGCCGGGTGTGGCCCAAAAAACAAACAAAAAAAAATGTCAGCCCCTAAAAGGGCTATAACAGAAGTATAGGACACTACCGTGTCTTTAAAAAGATGTCCAGTAGGAAGAATAGGGGGAAAGATAATACTATGATATACTTGTTTTTCTCCTGTCCTTCCACCTCCTGCCAAAACTTCCCAGAAGCAAACGATTGGGCTGGTTTTATCTAGAGAGTCTCCTTATAGAACATAGCAAAAAAAAAAAAAAGAAGAGAGAATGGAAAGATAAAGAAAGAAAAAAAGAAAGAAAGAAAGAAAGAAAGAAAGAAAGAAAGAAAGAAAGAAAGAGAGAGAGAGAGAAAGAGAGAGAGAAAGAAAGAGAGAAAGAAAGAAAGAAAGGAAGGAAGGAAAGGAAGGGAAGGAAGGAAGGAAGGAAGGAAGGAAGGAAGGAAGGAAGGAAGGAAGGAAGGAAGGAAGGAAGGAAGAAAGGAAGGAAGAAAGGAAGAAAGAAAGAAAGAAAGAAAGAGAGAAAGAGAGAGAGAAAGAGAGAGAGAGAAAGAGAGAGAAAGAGAGAGAAAGAGAGAGAAAGAAAGAGAGAAAGAAAGAGAGAAAGAAAGAAAGAGAGAGAAAGAAAGAGAAAGAGAGAAAGAAAGGAGAAAGAAAAAGAAGGAAGGAAGGAAAAAAGGAAGAAGAAAGAAAGAAAGAAAGAAAGAAAGAAAGAAAGATAGAAAGAAAGAAAGAAGAAAGAAAAAGAATGAAGAAAAGAAGGAAAAAAGGAAGGAAGAAGAAAGAAAGAAAGAAAGAAAGAAGAAAGAAAGAAAGAAGAAAGAAAAAGAAAGAAGGAAGGAAAAAAGGAAGGAAAAAGAAAGAAAGAAGAAAGAAGAAAGAAAATAAAGAAAGAAAGAAAGAAGAAAGAAAAGAAAGAAAGAAAAGACAAAAGAAGGAAACATGGGTTGAAAGATAGTAGAAAAGTATAAATAATCAACAATTCTATCTTCAGTTTTATGTTCAATCAATAGATTTCACCTCTAAAGGCTAGAGAGATAGTAGGTAGTCATGGCATTTACCTTGCATGCAGTAACCATGTTTGGTCTCCAACACCCCATATGGAACCTTGAGCACCACAAAAGTGATCTCTGAGTTCAGAGACAGAAAATAGCACTGAGCTCTAGCAGGTGTGACTCAAACAAACACATAATAGCTAAGTCTGTAGAAATTCATACTAAGAAATTTTACCAAAAATTCCATAATCAAGAGTAAGGGGAAATATTTCTGTGTGAAAAAGTGTGGTTTGTTCTTGGGCATAGTTATTCTTTCAATTTGTTGTGATATACAAAAAACTCTAAGGAGATGGAAAAATAGTACAGGAGTTCAGACACTTGCCTTTGTAAGCTGTTCAATCCTCAGCACCAGATATGGTCTCTTGAGCATAACTAGGAGTGATCTTTAAACAAAAAAGCCAGGAGTCAGTTAGCCTTCAGTACTGTCAGGTGTGACTAAACCAACAACAATGACAGAAACAATAAATGAAACAAAAGAAGACAAAACAAATTTGAGGTCTGATATTGGAAGAAAGTTTTTTGTCCTGTTTTTACAACCCCCAACTCCTCTACCTACCTCCCAAAACAAAACTTAGGAATGACCTCATATTACTTGATTCATCTATATTATTTCATTCATTGTTTTTACCTAGTATTAGTCTTTGCCTTTACTATTACCTTTTTGTCTTTAAAATCATGTTTCTTGGTAATGTCATTTCTGCTGTCTATGCATGTGTAAACCTCATAGTTTGGGTATCTTTATTCTATAGTAATAGCATTCCCACCCATCTCTGACATACTTCTAAAGTGTATTAAGTATATCTGTAGAACCTGAAAGGTTTAAAATGCCCTGCACAGTATTTCCATATGCTAACAAGAAAAAGAAGCTTGATAAATAGTGAAGAGAATAAGGTGCTGGCCTTGAAAGCACCTGACCTGGATTTAATACTCCCTAACACTCCATATGGTAATAGGAGCCTGCCACGAGTTATCTCTAAGTAGCAGAGTCATGAGTAAGATATGAGCACAGCTGGATGTGGCATAAGAAAAAAAGAGATAAAGAGAAAGAGAAAGGAAAGAAGAAAGAGAAAGAAAATAGAGGAAGAAAAAAGAATGAAAGCAAGAAAGAAATAAGAAAGAAAAGAGAAAAAAGGAAAGAAAGACAGAAAGGAAGAACGAAAGAAAGAAAGAAAGAAAGAAAGAAAGAAAGAAAGAAAGAAAGAAAGAAAGAAAGAAAGAAAGAAAGAAAGAAAGAAAGAAAGAAAGAAAGAAAGAAAGGAAGGAAGGAAGGAAGGAAGGAAGGAAGGAAGGAAGGAAGGAAGGAAGGAAGGAAAAAAAGAAAGAAGGAAGAAAAAGAAAGGAAGAAAGAAGAAAAGAAGGAAGGAAGGAAGGAAGGAAGGAAAGAAAGAAAGAAAGAAAGAAAGAAAGAAAGAAAGAAAGAAAGAAAGAAAGAAAAAAGAAAGAGAAAGAAAGATTCCCACTACCAATGATGGGGGGTGTCATCTTATATGAGTGAAACCCAACCACAATAATGTTCGTAACCAAGGTGCTTAAATAAAAAATATTAAGAAAGAAAGAAAGAAAGAGAGAGAGAAAGAAAGAAAGAAGAAAGAAAGAAAGAAAGAAAGAAAGAAAGAAAGAAAGAAAGAAAGAAAGAAAGAAAGAAGAAAGAGTGAAAGAAAGAGTGAAAGAAAGAAAGAAAAGGAAGGAAGTGAGGGAGGGAGAAAGAAAGAAAGAAAGAAAGAAAGAAAGAGAAAGCAAGAAAGAAAGAAAGAAAGAAAGAAAGAAAGAAGAAAGAGTGAAAGAAAGAAAGAGTGAAAGAAAGAAAAGAAAGGAAGGGAGGGAGAAAGAAAGAAAGAAAGAAAGAAAAGAGAGAAAGAAAGAGAGAAAGAAAGAAAGAAAGAAAGAAAGAAAGAAAGAAAGAAAGAAAAAGAAATGAGAGAAAGAAAGAAAGAAAGAAAAGAGAGAAAGAAAGAGAGAGAGAGAAAGAAAGAAAGAAAGAAAGAAGAAAGAAAGAAAGAAAGAAGAAAGAAAGAAAGAAAGAAAGAAAAGAAAGAAAGAAAGAAAGAAAGAAGAAAAGGAAAGGAAGGAAGGAAGGAGGAAGGAAGGAAGGAAGGAAGGAAGGAAGAAGAAAGAAAGAAAGAAAGAAAGAAGAAAGAAAGAAAAGAAAGAAAAAAGAAAAAGAAAAAAGAAAGAAAGAAAAAGAAAGAAAAGAAAGAGAAGAAAGAAAAAGAAAAGAAAGAAAGAAGAAATGAAAGAGAGAGAGAAAGAAAGAGAGAGAGAGAGAAAGAGAGAAAGAGAGAAAGAGAGAAAGAGAGAGAAAGAAAGAGAGAAAGAAAGAGAGAAAGAAAGAAAGAGAGAAAGAAAGAGAAAGAGAGAAAGAAAGGAGAAAGAAAAAGAAGGAAGGAAGGAAAAAAGGAAGAAGAAAGAAAGAAAGAAAGAAAGATAGAAAAGAAAGAAAAAGAAGAAAAAGAAAGAAAGAAAAGAAAGAAAGAAAGAAGAAAGAAAAAGAATGAAGAAAAGAAGGAAAAAGGAAGGAAGAAGAAAGAAAGAAAAAGAAAGAAAGAAGAAAGAGAAGAAAGAAGAAAGAAAAAGAAAGAAGGAAGGAAAAAAGGAAGGAAAAAGAAAGAAAGAAGAAGAAGAAAGAAAATAAAGAAAGAAAGAAAGAAGAAAGAAAAGAAAGAAAGAAAAGACAAAAGAAGGAAACATGGGTTGAAAGATAGTAGAAAAGTATAAATAATCAACAATTCTATCTTCAGTTTTATGTTCAATCAATAGATTTCACCTCTAAAGGCTAGAGAGATAGTAGGTAGTCATGGCATTTACCTTGCATGCAGTAACCATGTTTGGTCTCCAACACCCCATATGGAACCTTGAGCACCACAAAAGTGATCTCTGAGTTCAGAGACAGAAAATAGCACTGAGCTCTAGCAGGTGTGACTCAAACAAACACATAATAGCTAAGTTCTGTAGAAATTCATACTAAGAAATTTTACCAAAAATTCCATAATCAAGAGTAAGGGGAAATATTTCTGTGTGAAAAAGTGTGGTTTGTTCTTGGGCATAGTTATTCTTTCAATTTGTTGTGATATATAAAAAACTCTAAGGAGATGGAAAAATAGTACAGGAGTTCAGACACTTGCCTTTGTAAGCTGTTCAATCCTCAGCACCAGATATGGTCTCTTGAGCATAACTAGGAGTGATCTTTAAACAAAAAAGCCAGGAGTCAGTTAGCCTTCAGTACTGTCAGGTGTGACTAAACCAACAACAATGACAGAAACAATAAATGAAACAAAAGAAGACAAAACAAATTTGAGGTCTGATATTGGAAGAAAGTTTTTTGTCCTGTTTTTACAACCCCCAACTCCTCTACCTACCTCCCAAAACAAAACTTAGGAATGACCTCATATTACTTGATTCATCTATATTATTTCATTCATTGTTTTTACCTAGTATTAGTCTTTGCCTTTACCATTACCTTTTTGTCTTTAAAATCATGTTTCTTGGTAATGTCATTTCTGCTGTCTATGCATGTGTAAACCTCATAGTTTGGGGTATCTTTATTCTATAGTAATAGCATTCCCACCCATCTCTGACATACTTCTAAAGTGTATTAAGTATATCTGTAGAACCTGAAAGGTTTAAAATGCCCTGCACAGTATTTCCATATGCTAACAAGAAAAAGAAGCTTGATAAATAGTGAAGAGAATAAGGTGCTGGCCTTGAAAGCACCTGACCTGGATTTAATACTCCCTAACACTCCATATGGTAATAGGAGCCTGCCACGAGTTATCTCTAAGTAGCAGAGTCATGAGTAAGATATGAGCACAGCTGGATGTGGCATAAGAAAAAAAGAGATAAAGAGAAAGAGAAAGGAAAGAAGAAAGAGAAAGAAAATAGAGGAAGAAAAAAGAATGAAAGCAAGAAAGAAATAAGAAAGAAAAGAGAAAAAAGGAAAGAAAGACAGAAAGGAAGAATGAAAGAAAGAAGAAAGAAAGAAAGAAAGGAAAGAAAGAAAGAGAAAGAAAGAAGAAAGAAGAAAAGAAGAAGAGAAGAAAAGAAGAAAGAAAAGGAAGAAAGAAGAAAGGAAGAAGAAAGGAAGAAAAGAAAGAAAAAGAAGAAAAAAGAAAGAAGAAAGAAGAAAGAAGAAGAAAGAAAGAAAGAAGAAAGAAAGAAGAGAAAAAGAAAGAAAGAAAAGAAAGAAAAAAAGAAAGAAGAAAGAAAGAAAGAAAGAAAGAAAAAGAAAGAAAGAGAAAGAAAAAGAGAAAGAAAGAAAGAAAGAAAGAAAGAAAGAAAGAAAAAAGAAAGAAAAGAGAAAGAAAGAAAGAAGAAAGAAAGAAAGAAAGAAAGAAAAGAAGAGAAAGAAAGAAGAAAGAAGAAAGAAAGAAAGAAGAGAAAGAAAGAAAGAAAAAGAAAGAGAGAAGAAAGAAAGAAAGAAAGAAAAAGAAGAAAGAAAGAAAGAAAGAAAGAAAGAAAGAAAGAAAGAAAAAAGAAAGAAAGAAAGAAAGAAAGAAAAAAAGAAAGAGAGGAAGAAAGAAAGAAAGAGAAAGAAAGAAAGAAAGAAAGAAAGAAAGAAGAAAGAAAGAGAAAAGAAAGAAAGAAAGAAAAAGAAAGAGAAAGAAAGAAAGAAAGAAAGAAAGAAAGAAAGAAAGAAAGAAAGAAAGAAAGAAAGAAAAAGAAAGATGGAGGTGGGAAGGAAAGAAAGGATGAAAGGTGGGAAGGAAAGAAAGAAGGAAACATTTAATAGGTCAAGAAGAACACTTATGAAATCACTTTTACTAAGATAGCTATATGCTCTCGTGTGCATTTCTTGGACAATTGTGGCTCCTAATTACTTTCCACCTAACCCTAGCGGTCACCTCTTCCCTGGCCCAGCATAAATAGGTACTCATACTGATTTATACATTCAATGTTGTTATCTAAGAAATCATTTCCTTTGACAACCAGCTTATGTATATTTAGTTCTCTTGTTTTTCAAAGAATAAAAACATCTCCATGAATGTATCCCTTACCAATTCTAATTTACCCTAAATTTAATATTGTTTAGTGATGGCAAATCTTTGGCTAAGGGATATCTTAGGATTTCCAAGATGCTTCTTTTCTTGCAGTGTGCAATGAATGGAGGCTGACATGTAAGTAATTATGAATCTAGGAGAGGATAGCATAATCTATAGTAAATATAAAAGAACATTTTTAGGATTACATAATCTATTGAGTTGTTTAGAAAATCCCTTTATATTATTGTGTGGATAAATGTTTTTCAAATAAGGGACCACCACAGAGAACTGGGTATGCCAGGAGGTATCTTTTAATTCTTTAAGGGCACTTCAGAGGCTCTTAAGTTCATGCTCCTAAGAGGAACATTTCACAACTATGCCATCTAAGCATAGCTGAAATTAAGCCAGGGCCAAGTAACTGGGAAGACCCAATCCACAGCCTTCTCCCCTTGAACTTAGCTCTCTCTTGACAAAGTCCAGTTATAGATCATGTTCCAGTCTGCTGCTTTTGTCTCTTCCCTCTTCACCACTGCACTGTTTGATTGAGTTGTCATGGTCTGACATTGAGCCACTGGCTGGACACTCATTTTTGAAATGGTGAAATGACCTGTGTCCTGTTTGCTACATTGGCTTTCCTTAGGTTTGCTGTCAGTGTTTCCAATCAAAGTGTATTAACTTTGAACCCTTGACTTTTTTTGCTAAGAGGATGCTGACCTTGAAGGCCAAGGGCCAATTTCCAGCCCCTTCCAGCAGCATCTACCTCATGCAATGATATACAAGCTCCTTCTCCTGACAACAACAATTCTTGCCAGATGCTACTTGGAAAACCTGCCTTATTAAAACCTGAACAGTGCCCAGGATTTGCACTGAGTTATGTTGGTTGACTACTTGTACACAGGGAACCAGAGTCACAACATTGGAATTATTATTTTATCCCTTCCCCTGCAGTTTAAAAAAGAGATTTTAAAAACCTTGGTTCCATTATGAACAGAAAGCATGACGTTATTGACCTGAAAATAAAAAAGTAAATGCTTATTAAGGCATGTTGGTCACTCGGTGTGAGAGGACAGGAATTCCTGGTGATGCAATCTGCCTCTTCCAGAAGCTGAGCACAGAAAGTCTTTTCTTATGTGTTCAGACTGCAGCTGCACTGAAGCAACTCTAACTGCTGTACTAACTTCTCCCATGTGGTTCAGAGAATATACTCTCCAGATTGAGCCTGGCACCCAAACTCTATGCTCAGGCCCCCAAATTATTACTACAAGAACAAATAAAATCATGTATAAGAAAGGATTCAGTCCAAATCTAGATGGTGTGATGCCAGTGAAGATGTTACTTGAGAAATACAGTCAGTGTTTAAGATGAATTACCTGTTAAGTCATGGTAGTGAGAAAAAAATTGCTAATAATAGGTGATAAATTGTTATGCATCATATGCCATACATGAGTTTAATGTAGCCATAGTGACATGACAACAACAAAGATGTTCGGTAAAAAGCCCATAGGAAAAAATGAAGGGAATTTGAATGGGCCTCATAAATAAATGACTCTCTAAAACAGAGCAATAAAGAGCAACTCAACTCTCATATTTACTAAATAAACAATTAGAAGAATTACTAAACTATGACAAGTAATTCTGTTTGCTCAGAAAGAAAAAATATAGCATCATAGCATTTCTAATATAGATGTATTTTACAGTTGACCTATAAAATATATCAACCAAACTGCAGTATTCATATAGATTTTAGATAAAATATGACTTTAAAAACTTGTTGCAAATATCTGTAAGGTTTCAGTCAGAAAAACTGAGATTACTCTAGGTGTTTATAAACAGAAGGAAGTTAATAGAGGGGCCTGATGACAGACATGAGGAGGAAGTAAGAAGCCATAAAAGAAATGGTGAGGCAATCTAGAGATTAGTAATAGCAAGAATCAGACAACGCAATATGGTTTGTAGCAGTAGGATCTGTGCTCTTCTGTTGAGAACAACGACCAGGCAGCCTTCCCAGTGACAGCTGTAATCATAGAAGAAGTAACCATTCCCAGAGATGTAGTCAGTAATTGTGTGTGTGTGTGTGTGTGTGTGTGTGTGTGTGTGTGAGAGAGAGAGAGAGAGAGAGAGAGAGAGAGAGAGAGAGAGAAAGATATGAGAGACAGAAGCAAAGACAGATACAGAAAGACAAAGGAAGAGACAGAGACAGAAAGAGACAGAGAAAGTGAGAAAGAAAGGGAGAAACCATACATATCCTGACTTTCCCATGAGAGCCTCTCATTTGCTATATCTACCAGGAAACCAGGGTACAAGAGAACTTGGGAAATGTAGTTTTCAGAACAGAATATGCCAACTATTTCAGACTGTCAAATGACTAGCATATTTGGCATCTCCAAAACTGTGCATATTTGTATGTATGCATGAGTTAATTAATTGATCTAAATCTGCAGTTCATTTTGACAAATGAATTTTAACTCTTATAAATGTAGTCATTCCTACTCCTTTCAAAAGTTTTTTTTTTTTAGCTTTGGGATTATCCAGTAAACAGGAATGATGATTTCATTCATTTTTATAACCTCATCCCTCACAGGGTGAGGCAAGATGTGAAGTGGGGGAGTACTTGCTGGTACCTATTTTAGACTTGTAAATTTTATAAGTTCAAATATCTTACTCAATGCTAGGACATGAGTAGGGCAATGTCCAGTTCAATGATGCAAACATAGCAAACATCAATTTAGAATGTAGAAAGGGAAATACAATGAACAGAGAGGCTTTGCAGAAGCACCCCCCCTTTTTTTTTAAGACTAGCTTTTTCTTTAGTCTGGATAGCTTGAGTTCACCCAGGTTGTAAATAACTTTTCTTTTCCTTGTGCCTTCTCTTAAATCAAAAATACAAAATTATTTTATTATTTTCTTTTCTTTTTTTATTTCCTTTTCTTATTTTATTTTTTGGAGGCAATATTGATGTGCAATATCTGACTGCAAATATTTATATTTTAGAAGTACAATTATACAGACCCTACCTACCACCAAAGTGCCAGTATCCTTCTAACAAAATCCACCAAATTCTTTTCTACTGATCCATACTACGATAAGATACTTTGGTCCCTGAGATAGTTGTGGAGGGCCACTTTCACTTGACAAATATTTTTTGAAACTTCTATTATTTTGTAGTACTATTCTAAGATTAATATATTTTACCTTTTAGACAACTGTACAAAAACAGGTATGGTGACAGGTATTGTGCCACAAACTATTATTTCTCTGCATAATTGAAGAAAATGAGGTACAAAGAGACATAGGAACTATTCTGAGGCTGTAGATTAAGTAGATGGTTGAGTCAGAATTTGAACCCACTTGGTTTGGGGCTAGCATCTGAATTTTTAAACAATAGGCAATGTCTATCTCTTTCATAGGGCAGCCTCAGGACACTCAGCTATTTCTTTCAATTCAGGATTCCAAGAATGAGTATTTAATGAATAAGCATTCCAGTAGAAGCTCCTTACCTTTTCCAACAACTTAACTTCCTCTGAAATTTCTAGCTGAATGACATGATGAGCCCATTCAAATCCAGGAGGGGAAGAGCAGTGTCAAAGAACGTACAACCAAACTTTGATGCCATCACAGTGATCAAAATGCCAGTAGTAATAACTACAATATATGATACTCAGAATAGTGGCTTGTTTTTTATTTGCTGAAATGACCTTACGGTTTCCTATACTGGGTACTCATTTATCTACAGCAGGAAATGGAAGGAAATCGAGTCTTTCCATAAGGCAGTTTCTGTTCCAACTGGTATTCTAATGTCTCCCTTCGCTCTGTAAACCTCTGAATGACATTGGACACGACTTCTCGGATTCAAGTTTCATTGATGTAGTTGAAAATGTTAGATAGAAATGTTCTATTGCCTATATTTAAAACACATTGCTAAGCCAATTTTCTTTAATTTTCCCAAATTTTCTCCCTGGGGAGACTTATACAACTACCTACTTAGAACCTTATACTTTCATATATTTCTGAGTAATCATCATGCAGAGAGAAAAAGAAAGTATTTTGGCAAGATGTGTGTGTGTGTGTGTGTGTGTGTGTGCATGTGTGTGCACATGCGTACGTGTGTGAGCATTTTGTCTTCAGAGAAAAATTACAGTGTTTTTTGTTTAACTTAACTGCAGAATGCTGAACTAATTTAGTTAAAATATCTTGAATACAGGTTCAATCTTGGAAGCCAGTGACTATCAAAAATTAAGATGAAAAATATTGGAAAAACCACTCAACTAACCAGAATTCTGCTTTTGATTAAAATCTGAGTTGTGACCAATATTCCTTCTTAAAAAATAGCTCTGGTGAATACCACAATTAGAGTATTCAATGACATTGCTTTATGATTTGTCCCAAGAGAACAAATAGATTGGCAAACTTGAAAATTTCAAAATAGGGACATTTCCTTCTGTGCTATCATCTAAGAAAGTCGTTCCACATGCAGACATGCAAACTTTGGAGTGATCAGGAAAGCTCATCTGTCATGCCTTCATGGCCAAGGTTAATTCTGTTCACATGGCTGGTTGCCAAATATGCCCTTTGCTTTATCTCCAAGGCAAAAGCAGACAAAACCCACGAAAACAATAGTTCACTGATACGTTTTCTGTGTCAAGATCTAAATACACAGAACAAAAAAAGTATTAAAAGGACTAGCAATGAAAAGTTTTTATTGATAAAAGACGGTCCAATGTGAAATCAAGTTATTCAATTCAGCAAAAATTTGAACAAATCCAATGATCAGAATTGTATGTATAAATAAATAATTAGATGAATAAATGACTAGATGGGTTTGACAGTGTTTATTAAAAAGTTATTTCAGCCTTCCCAGGTTAAGTATATTTCTTCTATGTCTACATGTACAACATAAAATGTTTAATGTATCTTGGACTATGTTTTACGCAACAGATATTTAGGATTAGGAACACAATTTCTGGGGTTGCACATCCAAAACCTTTTGAAACATTTGAAACTTGTTTCTACTATCTGGAATTGAGCATCTTTGGGAAAATTACTTTTCCAATCTATGCTTTTTATTCTACCTAGATAAAATGGGGATTATAAAGGCCAAAGTGGTAACACAGAGGTTAAGATGCTTGCCCTGCATGCTCCAACCCGAGTTTGATCCCCGGATTCCCTTAGGGTTTTATTTTATCTTCCTGTGAATCTGTTACATGCCATCAGTAACTCTCAGATGTTAGTCCTGTTGGGCTCAGGGACCATATGGGATATCGAGGATTGAACCCAGGACAGCCACATGCAAGACAAATGCCCTACCTACTGTGTTATGACTCTGGCCCCAAGAGATGTACTTTTTAAAGACTTAACTTGGTGAGATATGCCTTCAAAGGGCATGCGAGATAGTATGGGAGGGAAGGCCTCCTCACATTACAGGCAGAGATCATTCCTGAGTGCAAAGCCAGAAACAGCCCCAGATCACTGCTGGGTGTGGTTCCAAAGTACAAATCAAAACACACACACACACACACACACACACACACACACACACACACACACACACACACACACACACAGTGCCTAGATAGACTAGCAAAAAAATGGGAAGATCTTGACAGATAACCCCAACAAATAGTAGAGAATGAAGGGATTCAGTGGGGATAAAATAATATAAATCTACATATTACAAGAAAACATTAACAAAAACAAGTGAAGTAAACAAATGTGTTATATAATAATGTGTCCTAAGATAAAAACATAAGTAATGTCAAGCACAGATACAACCTGTTAAAATTTTAACTTCAGGAACAAGATGATTGTCTTTAGATATACAAATAGGAAACCAAGTTGAGAATAAGGACAAAGGCCAAGCAAGCCTGAGACATCTATTGCCAGAAACAATGGAAAGATGTCCTCAAGTAATTTGGAAAATAGGTTGAAGGAAAGATGATTGGCATAAAAATTTTTTGTTTTAAGTAAACTATATACATTTTAAGAACTTTAGTATTCCATGATTCAATTACTTAATATGTGTAAAGCACTGGAATATAGGATAAATGGTAGTTGCTTTAATAAGAATAAAATAATGTTCAAGTAAACCAGGATTTCTTCTTGATCTTTGTTTATTGAAATTAATAAACTTGAATGAATAATATTAAGAACATAATCAATGATAGTTACGGGCACTGAAATTTTGGATTCTGAAAACCATAAAAAGAGTTTTTTATTTTTCAAAATTTGTTCCATGTCTATACATATGTTAATAGAGCATGTGTCTCGCTCAGTATTGTTATTTTAACTCCCTGTGGATGTTACATGCCCTCAGATCTTATCTTTTAAATCTCTGATAGCTTCTCCTTCAACCCATGCTCCTGCTGATTTCAAGGATTTCTTATTTTTGGCACAAATATTTACAACCATATTTTAATGTACCCTTCTTCCTCCAACTAGGAACTATTCCAAATCAGCTTGTTCTCTTCTATAAAAGACATTTTACTCAAAATAGTAGAACCTATGGAGAAAAGACCAAATTCCTTTGCATAGCAAAATGCTGGCATCCCACTCTTCTCTGTTTAAACACACTCAATTATCAGCCATTTCTTTAATGCATCTTGATGTTTCATGTTTCCCTGCCTTTTTCCCTGCTGTTCTCCTTGTCTTGTATTCCCTTATCCCCCTTATTTGCCCAACATCTGCTCCATTTTCATTGTTCAACTCACTGCCTTGTCTTCCTCTTATCTCTAAAGAAAGGTTATAACTTAATTATTGATTTAATTTGTGCACCTGACATACATTTCTCTATTTGTACACATTGCCTCCACTTTGTAGTTCTAGGAACTAAGAAATATCTAAAAAAATGAAAGTTATTGAGTGAAATAAGAGAAAGAATTACAGGAAGTGAGTCTTGAATGCCAACACTTTCAGTTCATTCTTGGTAAAGTAATTTAAATTTGAGACATCTCAGGAAGAAACTGTCGCAGCTTGATAGCATACCTAGAATTTAGATTTACTTAAAAAGATGACTCTCAGGCAAGAATTTGAGTTTAAGTAAGTCACAGAAAGCTGGAGAAAATATATTTTATGAGTATTTCAAAGGCAATCAGCTCATGGCATGCATTATGGACTCAGTTATCCCCATTGGTGTGCAGTGTCTTTGGTGCCAACTCTGATCATGCATCTTGAATCATCCCCTAAGAGTTATGAAAGTTATGCAGTAAAGCACTCACTTTTCTTGGTATAGAAATCATTGACCTTCACTGTGATTTATTTAATCTGTTCTTGGGCCGTATTAATTTTCTTAACAACAGCATACCTGAATAGAAACAAATTGATCAAATGGAAAAAACCCTCCGTTGCCATTCAACTGTGTACTTGGAGTGGTCAGGATTGAGGGGCAGACATGGACATTGACTTCTTTGCTACATTGATTTTCATAGAGTATATTTTGAAATTATGTCCTCTAATGAGTAATTATTTTCTCACATACTTTAGGTTAGAAACACCTATTTTTTTTTTCTTTTTGGTTTTTGAGCCACACCCGGTGATGCTCAGGGGTTACTCCTGGCTATGGGCTCAGAAATCGCTCCTGGCTTGGGGGACCATATGGGATGCTGTGGGATTGAACCGCAGTCCTTCCTCGGTCAGATGCATGCAAGGCAAATGCCCTACCACCGCGCCACCGCTCAGGCCCCAGAAAGACTAATATTCTTTATTCAATAAGAAAATTTTGGGAGAAAGTAAGACTTACGTTCCATAAAATCAATACTTAAATACTCCAAAGATAAGAATATGTATTAAGAATCACTGATGAGGAAAGCAGAGCAGTAGTATAGTGGGATAATGGGTAGGATATTTGCCTCACACATAGTCAACTCAGGTTTGATCACTGAAACCTCTTTTGATCCCTTAAATACTACTAGGAGTAATCCCTAAATAGAGCCAAGATTACATTCTGAATACCGTATTTTCCAGCGTATAAGACGACTTTTGAAACAAAAAAAAGTCAACCGAAAATCGGGGGTCGTCTTATACATTGAGTATATCCCGAAAAATGTTTCAATATGCCGCTAAAAGAAACAAACAAACAAAAAATCAGGCGGCAGTTTCCAAATCTCTTTCTTGGGGGCTCCCAAACAGTACTCAGGAGATCTGGGGGCCACTTCTCTGGCAAAACCCAGCTAACCGTGTTGGTGATTCAGTGCTAGGGCCCGAGGATGGGGTGTTGTTTGGTTGATGTAGTGGGGGAGATTAACTGACGCCACCAGGGAACTGCCAGCAAAGGTGCCTATGAGAAGGGACCAATCACTGCCAGGCTGCTCGGACCGCCTCTCTGACTCAGCCAATCCAAGCAGGCTTTTGATGCATGCAAATGAGATAATGTTCTGCACCAATCACTGCAAGGCTGCTTGGACCACCTCTCTAACTCAGCCAATCCAAGCAGGCTTTTTATGCATGCAGATTAGACAAAGTTCTGGACCTGAATCTACACTGTCAAAAGCCTGCTCAGATCGGCCAGCGTCAAAGAGGAAGTCAATGACAGTTGAACCTTTGAATCTTTGCTTGTTGTGATTGGCTCACTGTGGTACATACAGTTGCAGCACAGGAACGTTCTGTCTGATACAGAGAATATAGGCTAAACCCATGTTCTAACTGCAAAATTAGGGGGTCGTCTTATGCGCCCAGTCATCTTATACGCCAGAAAATACGGTATCTGTTGAGGTATGACCCCAAATCAGAAATAAAATAAGAAAAGAATTACTGCTTGGGAGGCCAGGAAATAAATGCCCTGATTCAAAATCTGGCATTATATGGTCCCCAGAGCATCATATGGAATATCCCTTAAAACCACTGAACAGAGCTGGAGAGGGCATTTGCCCTGCATGCAGAAGGATGGAGGTTCGAATCCCGGCATTCCATATGGTCCCCCCGAGCCTGCCAGGAGTGATTTCTGAGTGTTGAGCCAAGAGTAACCCCTGAGCGATGCCAGGTGTGACCCCCAAAACAATCAAATAAACAAACAAAAAGACCACTGGACAAAGCTGGGATGGCCAGTTCAACACCCAAGTAGCATCGTATCCTCAGAATCTTGCATTGAACAGCTTAGTTCAGTTGGCAAGAAAGACATATCACTAGTTGGGGCCAATGGATTCATCTGGTTAGATCCTTAGTACCTCCTGAATCTCCATGAGCATTACTAGCATTGGCACTACCAGAGTGACCTTGGTGTCTCTGAATCCTATAGACCCTGAGCAACACTACATCCTTGGCACTGAACTATCAGACTAATTGGCTGAGTATTGATTGCAGTGGGCCCCTGCTTATCTGAGTGCCACCTGAGAGGCCCTCAATGTCCCAATCAGAAACAAAACAAAACAAAACAATCTTTGACATGATTCTCTTGGATTGCTGTTATTCAATCTTAGTAATTTGATAATCATTCTAAATTTGTTCCCTTTGCCAATTTTTCTAATGGAAATAATAATGTAACATGAAAAAATCACAATTACTGTATTTTCCGGCATATAAGACGACCCCCTAATTTTGCAGTTAAAACATAGGTTTAGGCCTATATTCGCTGTATCAGGCAAGCGTTCCTGGGCTCATGTACCACAGTGAGCCAATCACAACAAGCAAAGTTTCAAAGTTTCTACTGTCATAGACTTCCTCTCTGACTCTGGCCCATCTGAGCAGGCTTTTGACAGTGTAGATTCGGGTCCAGAACATTGTCTAATTTGCATGCATAAAAAGCCTGCTTGGATTGGCTGAGTTAGAGAGGCGGTCTGAGCAGCCTTGCAGTGATTGGTCCCTTATCATAGGCACCTTTTCTGGCAATTCCCTGGTGGCTTCAGTTAATCTCCCCCACTACATGAACCAAACAACACCCCATCCTCGGACCCTAGTGATGTTCGGGGGTTACTCCTGGCTATGCACTCAGAAATCACTCCTGGCTTAGGGGACCATATGGGATGCCAGGATTGAACCAGGTCGCCCTGGGTTGGCCTCATGCAAGGCAAATGCCCTGCTGCTGCGCTATCATTCTGATCCCCTCAATTAGTTTCATAATGGTCCCACAGAGTGATATAAGTGACCACAGAGAATTTTGATGTAACCAGACTAGACTTATATAGACTTATGTGATTTAACCAATTGTCAAAGGTGTAGGAATGTGCAAATAAAATAAAATTTTAAGTAGATACCTAGGTAAACCCTAGATATTCATTAGAGTTTACAAATATATAATTCTCCTGGGAAAGCTCTTTTTTTAAAAAATAAATGATTCCTAGAGATATTATGCAACAAAGTCAATATATACAAACAAGAATCACTTGTTGATTTTGCTAGACTTAGATAACCTCAACTATTCAATAAATTATGCAGAGGGACTTTTCACATAATGATAATTCCTTCTCTTTACTTCTTTCACTCTACTTTCTCACCTTGTGCATCCTTCCACTTTATTCTTTACCTGTGATCTAGAAATATCCCCACGGAGCTGTGACTTATTTTTGGTCTATCTGTAATTGCCTAATCTCTTCCTCATGGGAGAGTGCATATCAACCTTTCTTTAAATTCCACTATTAGGAATTCTAAAACAAATGAGCATTGCCTTCTCTCTTTAGAATTTTTCCACAACATATTCTCAATCTTCCTGGGTAATATTTTCCTCTTCAAATAGTTACATTTTTACTCAAAAACCTGTAGCATAGCCCCTAATTATTTTTCTGAACTCCAATAGGCCAATATCTATTACTGCTGTATGCAATTATGGGGATATTTAACAAAGATCCTCAGAGGTACTTTCAAAAAGAGCTACTGCTGCATTTATTGTCTAGCAGCAGAACAAAGTAAAGAATTCATTGGTGTCTAGGAAAATTCAACATGGTCATGAATGGTAGGCAAATTCTTGGCTTCCAGTCTAAAGGCTCTTAGATTTCATTCCTTCTTGGTGGATTACTGTCACATTAGAAGAGAAATCACATAGGCAAAATGCATTTTAGGAAAATAAATATTAACTAAAGTAAAGTCACAGGGAACAGATAGCACTTGCAATAATACACCCAAAATAGAATGAATCTACAGGAACATTTAGCCAATGTAAGGGAAATGAGATATGCAAGTGTGGCATAGAGAAATCTACAGTAGCACCATGGGGAGAAGAATAATCATCAATATCTATAGGCTTTAAAATCCAAGAGTCAAAAGTTTTAGCACTTAGTGAACAACTGCTACACAGAGAGAGAATCCCAGCTTCCATATAATCCCCTCTTCTTAAATAAAAAAGGGAGATTTCCCTAAGATATTTAGATCTGCTTCTTAGACTTGTGAACAAGTTGAGGTCAATGAACATTCTACAGATTCACAAGAAATTTTTACCACTACTTTAACTATTTGGAATTATAAAAATTGAGCTCACTGTTAAAAGTAATATATTTTTCTAGAAATGACCTTCCCAATTGAGAAATTTCTCTGTATAGCAGGCAAACTCTAATTACAAATCATCTGGTATTAAACAGATGAGCTAGATGTCTTTTTCTGGTCAACTGAGAACTTTTCTCATTCTTTAAGGGCCCCAAGCCCTTATCTTATTCTTCAGTTAAGAACCTATACCCTCATTTTTGGCCCAGTGATTTTAAAATCAATATTATTCTGTATACCACTAGTATAATCTGTATCTGTATAATTCTTTAACTAAACTGTAAACTGTTAATTTGGTTGACCTATCAGCCTGAGTAGAGCACAGAATCATGTTAATGGTGCTACATGAGTTGAATCTTTAAATATATGAGCTATTTTCTCCCTTAATTGGTCAATTACATAGCAAAGAACGGTAAGATTTTTTGCAGATAGACATAATAATTTAATCAATGAAATTGAAGTTAATAAATTGGGAAATTATCCTGGTTGGTCCTATTATGATCAAGTGATTCATTTAGAAGAGAATCTAGTAAGTAAAAGAAAAATTGTCTTCTGATGATACCAATGAAGAAACAATGTAAGTGAGTTCTTCAGCAATAAAGATATGATTTCTGGGTACAGTCACAAGTTTATATAAATACACTAAGCCTTAGGAGACAGTAGTCTTTTTTGTTTTGGGCCAAGTCCCGGCCAATAACTTGACTTGACTGTAGCCTTATGAAAATGAAACACTGAGTAGAAAACCAAGCTAAATTTGCATTTGCAGTGACTTGTTGCAAAACACAGATTTTTTTTCTTCATGTCATATTAAGCCCTGTATGAAATATGAACAGATGTTCAGAGAATAGGAGACCAAGGATAATATATATTTTCCTTGTTAGTTTTTCTACGTAATATTCCAATACAATCTCCGTCTATACCACTCTCCAGAGAAACACCCCTATTTCCACCAGTGACTCTTGTAGTTTTCTTAGAGGCCTACTGACTATTTCTTTTGTGTCCCGCTAGATTTCAGGTTTGTGAGTCTTCTATATTTTGTCTTCCTAAGGAATAGTCATAGTATCATTCATCATTTTTCTTAAGTCTGCCTATGGTTAGATTTGTTTGAAAAATATGCCAGCATGTGTGGCTAGGATCCTACCTGAAAAATAATTTTCCCTAGCTAAACCCACCTCCAAATTTGCTCTGACTTTTGTTCCTAGAAGTACCATCTTATATTTTCTTTTACTTTGGATCATGCCAGCAGTACTCAAGGTTTACTCCTAGCTCTGTGCTTAGAAATTTCCTGGGGCAGGAGTTTGGGGGTGGGGCAATGTGTGTGTGCCAGCAACCTGATCCCCAAGTCAGCCAACTCTGCAATTCAAGTACCTTCTCTGCACTTAAGACACTTATATTGTCTCTCCAGTCTAAATGCCATTTTGTATTTTCTGATAGTTTGGCTTTAAGTTGTTTCTACTGTTTGGAATAAAAGAGATCATTAGTACAAGGACATTGGGAGTTGGGGCCCCTTAAACCAATAATGGATTCTTGAATAGAGCATTAATTCTACTACTTGTAGGCTGTGTGACTTTGGGGGAGGAGGGTTTTAGACTCAGGGTTTTTTTCTTTCATATGTAAAATGGGAGTAAAACACTATTGAGCAAAGTTCTTGTAAAAAGAAAATGAATTAAGTGGTATATTGTACAGGAAACTATACTACTTGCTAATGCTGATATTCATAAAAATATTCTGCTTCCTCTGAATTACCTTCTCACCCATTTCTCTTCTATAAATGGAGCAATTTCAAATTTCCAAAGTGTGGTCTACTCTGTGAAATCTATAGCGCTTAGTTCTTTTTTTATCTTAGAGTTATTTTTTCTCCTTTGCCTTTGTTGTTATAATGTCTGAAGGAGCCCATGTACTGGTTACCATGGGGATTATAAGGCAGCACATGGGATCATGCTTGGCTATGTGGGGGGTGGTACTGGGGTTCAAATTAACATCTCATATGTGCAAGGCAGGTGTACTACTGAGTGACATCTCTTCAAGTCCTTGTCTCATGGATGCCAACATTCATAGTACTGTAAAATCACAGAACCTCAATAAAAATGTTTTTAAAAAGTCCTTGTTTCATATTTAACTATGTTTATCTGAAAATAATGTACCATCTTCTGTGCAGAATCATAAATATATTAAGTACAGAGATTTTCTTTGTACTATTTGGGCCTAACTGACATTAGGAGCATTATAACTGTTCAAGAAATATTTAGACATTAGATATGTAAAGTTGGTAGAATAGATCAATTCTCACAATTTAACACTGGCTAAAAACTTTTTTTGGGGACAGGCCCAGTAATTTTCAGGACTTATTCCTGCCTCTGCAATTAGTGATCACTCCTGGCAATGCTCCAGGGATCTATGTAGTGCTGGGTTGGCTATAAAATAAGGCAAGTTTACCCTACCTGTTTATTATCACTTTGCCCCTGTGTTAAAATTTTTTTAATATCATTGATGACATAAGCAAATACTTAAATATGTAATAAATGTAGAATTAATATAGAGCTAAAATAAATTATATTTGTAAGACCTAATTTTTCACAATTATGTGTGAATTTAGCTTTTAAATGTTTTGTTTGGCCTATAAAGTATAAAAGACAATAGCATGAAGCAAAGGCATCCTCTAGATGACCAGTGACCTTAATTTCCTTGCTTATTATAATTCAAAATTTGAAACATTTTGTCTTGACATTCATCTTTAATTTTCTTTACTTTCCTGTTTTTATAAAATATATACAGTTTCACAATAGCCTGGTGATATGTATTTTTTAAATAATATTTTTTTAAACACCATGATTACGAACATGATTGTAGTTGGGTTTCAATCATTAAAAAAAACACACCCCCTTCACCAGTGCCACTTTCCTATCACCAATGACACCATCACTCCCCACCCATGCCTATATTTGAGACAGGCTTTCTACTTCCCTCACTCATTGACATTAGCCTGGTGATATTGGTAATGAACTTATACATATTATTTCTGAGGGAATATAAACCAAGAAAATGTCATTGCCTTAATTGACACATCCTATGACTTTTTTGACAAAATATCTGCTGTTCGGCTATATATGTAAAGCTGTTAATCAAAATAGGAGAGAAGGAAAAAACAGCGGTGGACAAAAGAAGTAAAGTCCTATGCCTAAAGTCAGGACATAATTCTTGCTGAAAGCAAAACAGACATTGAAATGCACATCAAAGAAGTAGCAATCAGGATTTTGTGGGTGCATAATTCGATTTTCATTCTTCAAGTTCACATATGGTATGTGTTGGTTGACCTTAATCCTATCACTGAGCCTAACAGAGCATCTATGTATAACTTACCTGATCCACATACAGGAAAAAAAATATGACCATCTTAAATCCAGCCATCCACAGTCAAACTGGATTAATTAATTCACCTAATTTTCTGTTGGATTTTTATCAGCATGTTTGTTGTTTAGGATAACTACTATTTACATCTTAAAATATAAAGTGAATACATATTCCCTTAACTTTTAAGATGCGGTCAGTATTTGCATTAAAGTAATAACTTAAATTTGTATTAATAAATGTTGTCCTTCTGTAAATAAATCTCTGCTGCACGTATTATTTGAGTCATGCAACAACTAGGGTAGAGTTTTAACTGGATAGTAACTTTTTTTTCCTTTTGGCAATGGCTCCCTTCTAGTGGAAGAACTTCAGCCAGAAATAGGAGGTAGAATTGGGCTTGGGTGTAAGTCACCCCAATCATAAAGCAATACTCTGTACTTAAAGAAAAAAAAGTCAAGAGGTTTCTCTGGGGAGTTGCCACAGATTTCAGTGGAATGACAATTACAAGGTAGATGGATCATTTAATGCCTGCTGTGGCCTTTACAGTGCAGGAGGATCGTTATTTAAATGTTAATTCGCATAATGGTTGGCCTAGCAAGAACAATGGTGAATGCTAATAGCTGCAGGATGCAATAAAATTAAACATTATCTGGGTTGAACTGCTAAAGGAAAAGTTGCCAAAGTATGACTCTTTAAGCACTTAATTTCATTCCAGGTCATGTCCATGTGTAATCAAATGTGGATATCCGGTATCTCCTGAAAAACTGGCTTGGAATGATGGCAAGGAACTAGTAGACCCCTCCTTTACATAGTATCCTTACCGGGTAGGCTGTGTTTTGGTACACACCTTTGCCTATCCCCGCTGGGGTAGATTCAGATAGCTGAATTTTTTCTATCCATTTCCTTTACAAATTACCCAGCCTTAAAGTGGCTTTCCACATCCTTGCAACAAATCTGAGTTATTACTTTAAGGCAGATTTGATATACCCAGAAAGAATGAATCTTACCCTCTGAGCTAAAACAAATAATATTTTAAAGAGTCCTTGAAAAAGTGTAAATTGACCACACAAGGCAAACTCATCTGCTACCTCAACAATAAAATTTCTACAGTCCGAGTGTCAGGTGAAAAGTACAGGACTAGTAGCGAAGATCACAAAGAGATAGTTCCCGCTACTGACAGGCATAATTTTTTTTATTGTGTTCAAATCTTTCACAGTGATATTTAAGGCATTCCCACTATCAGTGTTGTCTTCCCTCCACCCCTGTTCCCAGCATGCATCCTACTTCTCCCTCCTCTACCCCAGTAATGCTAGTGCAACTGTTTCTCCAATCGATAGATTGATGTAGATTGGGTATCATTTCTGTTGTCATTGACTTTGGATTTTCTATTCAAGACTGATCCATTTTTATTTCCACTAAATGGACCTATGACTGTCTGGTCTTGGTACCATCCATTTTTCTCCCTCCAATTATGATGTTGATCAAGGTGATTCCAGTAATGGGGCTCTATGGAGATATACGAAAGGATGTGGGAGGAGTCCGTGTAGGTGCTGTAAGTATCCATTTGGAAGAAGAAAGGGGAAAGAAGAAAAAGAAAGAAAAAAAGTAACAAAACAAAACGAGACAAGACAAAAATAAACAACAAAACCCAATAAGGGAGTGATAACAAAAGTACAAAAAGTATAAGAAAAGAATAAACCAAAAATCAAAAGCATCATTTTTAACTCCTCCTATGTCTGGGAAATGGGTAGGAATGGTCATCCTTTCCTTCGTCCCCTAAAGCAGTCTCCCGGGTTTATTTACATCTTTATTGACTTCTTTTTCCAAGTGTTCAAAGCTCAGTTCTCACCACAAGAGGGCAGCCATCTCTAAAAAACAGCCAGAGAACCGAATTTATCATTGAGAATTCGGGCCAACCTTTAGGGAGCTGTGCTTGAAAGAGGAACCCCACTACCTCTTTGAAATAGCATATCCTACAGAAAAGAGATCTTTGAGTGGACAATAAGGAAATAGAGTACAGTGTCCAGAAGTTTCCGTTTTCCCTCTGATTCTTGGTTCTTCAAAACTGTCCCATTTCCCAAGCTGTGAAGGCCGAGACCTGGACGACACCCTCCTGTCATCACCAGAGATTTATATTTCATCTTTCCTGGAGGAACATCTAACAAGCTATCAACTTTCTCCACTCCTTTAAAACCTCTATCCTGCGTTTCATAAATATTGCTTTTTTAAATATCGCAGATGACAGCAGCAACTGTTAGCTTCGCAATTGAACTTGATAGGGAAGGAAATTGTTTTGGAAGCACAATAAACACTTTAAGTGTCTATTGAGTAGACTCTGCTTCATCGCCTGCTTGTTTTGGTGACCAGTGATTCAGGGTGATAATAAGTTTCCATGGAGATTGTCAGGGAGCAAAAGAAGCATGGCATATTCTCGAAGACTTTGTGGTCCGGCTCCCACCCCCCCCCCACCCCAATTTATTTTCCTAATAGGCAGGCTTCCTTCAAAATACCTTATTTGACCTTTCTACTTCCAGAAACAGCCAGTGCCTAATTCTCCTCTGTGGGTTGCTAATCCGATTTACAAGTGCGGAACCTAGAATTATTTTAACTTCCCAACTGAAAAAAAAAAAATACACACGGATAATAGATTGTTATTAACTCCTGCTTCAGACTTTTTCTCTTCTGGCTTTGTAGGCCAAAGGCCCTGCGAAGGAGAAGTTGTTTCGGTTCATCTGGTCTCCCCCCGCCCCCCACCCCTAGTGTTCTGCCTTTTGGCTTCCCACTTCATGGAGGTTACCCTGTCTTGTCATGCATGGAGGAGCGTGGTATCCCGGGAGGGAACATAGTTCACAGGTGCGGTGAATGTAGTTAAGAAGGGATATTTTAGCTGAGAAAGACAAGGAGCGACCTTGGCCACCTGTCCTAGATGGGTGGGTGGCAGGGCACCTGGGGTGGTGGGAAAGAGGGTCACTGATGCAGGAGGATCTCAGAACTCTGTGGAATAATCGCCTTGTGCACTTGGATCAATCACATTGTAGTCATTTCCTTTCCTTTCCTCTGACCTGCTGAGGTCCATCCAGATGCTGAGCAAGGGATGGGGCGACAGTCACCGGCCTAAGAAATGAAATCCTTCCCACGCTGTCTTTAGACACACGTTTTATGGAAGAAAACATGCTTCCTCTGTGTATATGTTACCTATGTGGACTAGACAGAGATACGGGACACAGACACGTCTGCATGGGGCATCTGTTTGCGTGGCTCTCAAGAGATGATAGCCGTGTGTTTAGGGGACCACAAATTCTAGAGAAATACTGTCCTTATGCCATCAGTATGTGCTGCTATTTCTGCGAGTGCCAAGTTATGAAGTAGGAAAAGACCCGGGGCTGGAGAGATAGCACGGAGGTAGGGCTTCTGCCTAGCATGCAGGAAACGGTGGTTCGAACCCCGGCATCCCATAGGGTTCCCCCGAGAGCCTGCCAGGAGCGAGACCCTTGAAGTCTGGGCCGGTTCGCAGCCTCGTTTTCTTTCTCGGACTCTCCTGCCCAGGGGACTCCTGGAACGCGTCTGTGTCTGCCAGCGGGGCCCCCTCAAGATGCGATCGGGGGGTGTGCGGGCGAGGGGGACAGCTCCTCCGTCGCCCCCAACTTCCAACTGAAAGTTGGGGTGCGGCGGGGGCGATCGGGGACCCCCCCCCCTTCTCCCGAGGCAGCTCGAGCCCGGCCGGGCTTCCCACAGGGGAGGCGGCGTCGGAGGCGCAGCGGCTCCGCCCCGGCCCCATCCCACGCGCCGCCCGCCCGCACCCACCCCGCGCGGGGTTCCCCAGCGAGCGATCCCCGCCGCCCGCCCGCCCGCCCGCCGAGGGGAGGCGTCCGTGGCTGCGGGGAGGGCGCAGGCGGGCGCAGGCGGGCGGCGTCCGCTTTAAAAGCCGCGAGCGCCGCGCCTCGGCGCTGCCGTCGCTGCCAGATCCGCGCCCGACTCGGCTCGGCTCGGCTTGCGCTCGCTCCCAGCTCCGCGCTCCGCTCCCCGGACCCTGAGCGCCCCGGATCTCGGACCCCGGCCCCCGCCGGCCCCTGGGCTTTGGCACGCCGCCCCCCTTGAGGACCCCGGCCCGGAGGCTGCCGGCCAGCGTGGGCACCCCGAGGCGAGGCGCTCCGCCGTGCGCACCGCTCGCTCGCCCGCCCGTGCCAAGCTCTCCAAGCCGGACGCTAGCGCGCGCTCCAGCCGCGATGCGAACCCCGCGTCCCGGACCCGCAGAGGCCCCGCGCCGGCCGGCGGCCCACGCCTGAGCCCCAGCCTGGACCCCAGAGCCCGGATCTCGGACCCAGGACGCGAGGCAGAGCGCACCCGTCCGACCCCAAGCCGCCCCGACTCGACCTCTCCAAGAATGCGCCCCAGGACCGCGCGCGCCTGGACCCGCCGCCGGGCCGGCCCTTGGGCGCTCGCGGGGCTGTGCCCGCGCCCGGCCGAGTGATGCGGGGCTGGAGTGATGCGTGCCTGGAGCCCTCGTCGCCCCTGCGCCGGTGCCCGGACCCCGCGTCGCCCTGGGGTTCGCGGCGGAGCTAGCGCGGAGCGCCCGACCCTCGCCCCCCGCGTCCCGCTCCGGGCTCCAAGGCCCGCGGGCGCCGCGCCCTGAGCGCTCGTCGCTCCCCGGACCCGCGGCCGCACTGCCCGGCGCCCCTCGGACCCGGACTCGTATCCCGCTTGCCCGCTCGCTCCCAGGGACTGCGCTGGCTGGCTGGCCGGCCGCCGGGAGGAGGCGGCCAGGACGGACTTTCTTTCCATGTGGACGCTCTGCCCATGGACGCGACCCCGCGTGCTTCCTAGACGCTCCGCGGGCTCCTAAAGGTAGACTTTGGGGACGGAGCGGATCCCCGGGCGAGCCCCCCCGCGGGGTGGTGACTACTGCGCGGTACCCCGGGGCTCTCGCGCGCCCAGGCGTCCGTCCCATCCTCTGGCCTGCGCGGCGGCGATGGCGATTTTATTGGGGCTGTTAACACTTCTTAGAGGATAAAGAAAAAAGTTCAAGAAACTGGACAGAGAGAGAGAGAGAGAGAGAGAGAGAGAGAGAGAGAGAGAGAGAGAGAGAGAGAGAGAGAGAGAGAGAGTAAAAAGGAGAGAAGAGAGGAGAGAGAGACAGTAAAAAGGAGAGAAGAGAGAAGGAGAGAGTAAAAAAGGAGAGAAGAGAGGAGAGAGAGAGACAGTAAAAAGGAGAGAAGAGAGGAGAGAGAGAGAGGAGACAGTAAAAAGGAGAGAGGAGAGAGATTGTTAGGTCCCTTTTTATATTCAAGTTAGGAGAGAGAGGAAAGAGAGGAGAGAGAGAGAGAGAGAGAGAGAGAGAGAGAGAGAGAGAGAGAGAGAGAGAGAGAGAGAGAGAGGAGACAGTAAAAAGGAGAGAGGAGAGAGATTGTTAGGTCCCTTTTTATATTCAAGTTAGGAGAGAGAGAAAGGAGAGGAGAGAGAAGGAGAGAAAGGAGAAAGAGAAGGAAAGAGAGAAGGAAAGAGAGAGAGAAAGAGACACCCCCCTGGGTGCACCCGTTAGTTGCCAGCCTGCGGTGATGGCTGGCTGGGAGACCTGCCTGCTCTGTCCCGGGCAGGACAGGCCTGCTGAGATCTGGGGTCCAGGATGGAGACGGAGCCAGCCGGTGTCCTGGGGCGCTCCCTCCGGACACGGGAGTGGAAGGAGAGGCTGGTTCTCCGGGTGCACCTTCAAAGCGGGGTGGGCTTAGGGGCTGCGTGTGCGGGATGGAGCGAAGCGGTGGAGTCCTGACAACCCGGAGGTCCCACGCGCGCTGCAAGTGGCTTGGAGAGTTGACTGTGTCTGAAAGTTTCAGAGCGTGTGTGTGTGTGTGTGTGTGTGTGTGTGTGTGTGTGTGTGTGTGTGTGTGTGTGTGTGTGTGTGTGTATCAGGAAGTTCTATACAGTTGCCTCTAAGGAAGTCACATGCCCCACTAGTGAATGTTTCTGTGCGGCGAGCTCTGGGCACCGTCTGGGCACTGTCTGTTTAGGGGCCCCGGGGCTCTCCACGGTGGGGTTCCCTGGCTCTCAGCGCCAGTGTCCCCGATAGAAAGCAAGGTGACAGCCATTGACTCTGGGGGTGTGGCAGCAAGTCAAGTCCGACTGAATGGGGAGGGGGCGGGATGGGGCCAGCCATCCCGATGGGTCGGTGCTGCCCGATCTTTGCGCTTGCTTGCAGCCCGGGACAAGTGTCCCCGGCGGGTGGCCCGGAGGAGGCAGGCGGCCAGCCAGCGCCAGGAGGGTGGACAGGCGGGCGGGCGGGCGGAGGGCCGGGAGGGGACCTCGGTGACTCACGTCAGCCGGTCGGTCCTGTCCTGTCCTGTCCGCAGGTCGACCATGGTGGCCGGGACCCGCTGCCTTCTAGCGTTGCTGCTTCCCCAGGTCCTCCTGGGCGGCGCGGCCGGCCTCATCCCCGAGCTGGGCCGGAGGAGGTTCGCGGCGGCATCCCGGGCCGGCTCGGCGTCCCGACCGTCCGACGACGTCCTCAGCGAGTTCGAGCTGCGGCTGCTCGGCATGTTCGGCCTGAAGCAGAGACCCACCCCCAGCCGGGACGCCGTGGTGCCGCCCTACATGCTGGACCTGTACCGCCGGCACTCGGGTCAGCCTGGAGCCCCCGCGCTGGACCACCGGCTGGAGCGCGCGGCCAGCCGGGCCAACACCGTGCGCAGCTTCCACCACGAAGGTAATTGGGGGCACGGGCGGGGATGCTGCGGGAGGGGAGGGAGACTTCGGCCAAAAGCTCCCCGGGGAGCACAGAAGGACCACCGTGGGCCTTTGGCCTTCCCGGGTCTGTAGGGACCTTTCGGAGGCAGGCTGCAGTGCCCCGGACTGCCTGTGTGGCTGGCACGGGAGCCAGGGATTCCCCTTGGGTAACTCCGCACCCCGCCCTGGCTGGCCACCAGAGGAGGGACTCCTCCCTCCCTTCTCCGGGAATGGAGAGGCATGGAGTGATGGAGAAGATGAGGACACAAGGTATGCCCCTAGTCAGCTAAAGGTGCAAGGATTCCTTCGAGGCATCAAGGGGGGTCCTGGGAGGGGTAGGTCCCATGAGGCTCTTAGAGTCCTTTTTGGCACCCCCAGCTATAGAGATCCGCTGCTCCTGCTTTAAAACCAGGGCTCAAGCCAGGACAAATCTAGAGTCATCTTTTCCGAGATAGTTCTGAGGCATCCCGGCCCAGATGGGGGTCCAAAGTTTTGGTAATTTGCAGTTGTTCCTGGGTCTGCTGGGAAAGATGTTCGCATCCCTAACATTATCATCCCTTCTGGAGAGCCATTCAACAATCAGTCTTATTGTTTTCCTAATGACTTTCTTGTCTCTTGCTTAAATCTGAGATGAACTTCCAGACAGTCTGGTTTTCAGATCAAAGCTTGCAGTGTAGCTAGCGCTCTCTTTGCCTTCTTCTTCTTCTTCTTTCTTCTTCTTCTTCTTCTTCTTCTTCTTCTTCTTCTTCTTCTTCTTCTTCTTCTTCTTCTTCTTCTTCTTCTTCTTCTTCTTCTTCTTCTTCTTCTTCCTTCTTCTTCTTCTTCTTCTTCTTCTTCTTCTTCTTCTTCTTCTTCTTCTTCTTCTTCTTCTTCTTCTTCTTCTTCTTCTTCTTCTTCTTCTTCTTCATCCTCCTCCTCCTCCTCCTCCTCCTCCTCCTCCTCCTCCTCCTCCTCCTCCTCCTCCTCCTCCTTCTCTCTTCTCTTCTTCTTCTTCTTCTTCTTCTTCTTCTTCTTCTTCTTCTTCTTCTTCTTCTTCTTCTTCTTCTTCTTCTTCTTCTTCTTCTTCTTCTTCTTTTTTTCCCCCTAAGGTAGGAGATTTCTACAGGTTTCCTCTGAAAGCAGTTAGTGGATTTGAACTGCCCTAGAGCTGAGATTTGTTGTGTCAACAATTCTAAGCAGCGTTTGTCCAAAAACACGTCCCCAAATCTTTCCTCTACACTTCTAGGTGCCCTTTGCCTTACTGCTTTCTAAATAGGCCACTGGTTCCCTCTAGTTCTAGAGAAGAGCACAGACTTGAATCTCACTGAGCAGAGTCTGGGGAGACACTCATGAAGTTCCCTTTTTCTTGCCTCGTCCTGCTGAGAGGGTAAATTTCTGCTGAAAATCTACACCCCCCCCCCCATGTCAACAAATCAGGAAATGGTCAGACATGTTCTCCCTGAGTGAAGGAGTCCTACTTATTCTTGTGGGGACAAAGTTTGACAGTGGGAAAATATTCTCAGAGGAGGTCACATACTATAAGTATTTCTTCTTCAATAAGGAGAGTGAACTGATAATTGCCTCAGTCTCCAGCACGTGTCCATGTCTTAGCTGCTCTTTGCCAGCTGAATCCACATAGCCACATGGAAAAGAACATCCATGTCATTCTACTCTTTTGGGATGCACCCACTAATATTAGGTTTCATACACACACACACACACACACACACACACACACACACACACACACACAGCAGGCATCTGCTGCAGATTGGGAAATGTTTCTGTGTCTGTTATCTCTTAACTCTTGTTCTAGCTTTTTATTTCATCGTCAGGCCATATATTGTACTTTTTAAAAACCATTCCGTCTTTCTGCAGCCCAGGGTTGGGTTTTTATAAACTTCCTTGGGCCATGCGTGAAAGTTTCTAGCTATAGTTTAATAAACCTTGTGATTAAGATTGTTGGCTTAAGAGCAGAATTTAGTCTTTTACACATTAATCAGTATTTAGCAAATTGCTTTGGTAAAGGACCAAGAGAACTGATTACAAGAAGTATCTGTTGGTTTGATTTTTAAGTGGGTCTGTGTTATTTGATAAAATTACAAGATGAGAATGTTTTGATGAAGTACCTTGAACCCATATGTGTAAGTGATGGGACCACAGAGTGAGCCATCGAAGGCAAGATTAATTAGAGGTTCCCAAATGTATTTGGCCTTCCCTATATCAGAAAAAATAATAAGTGCTCTCTGGGAAACCTACTTTCTTTAAGAGAACATTGAGAAAACATACCCTAATTGTATCTGAAGCTCTCACACCGGCGCCCGCACATTATCTCAATGGCGACGAAAGGGTTGGTATCATTCACAGTGGGAAACACTGCATTAAACTTTGTCTTAGTTCCTTTCTACGTTGCTTTTTAATGAAGATAGCCCAACCACCGCAGACATTTATTGTTCAAATCAATACACAGTGCTTGAGTCACACAGACTTTTAAAAAATTCCCCTGAGAGCAGAAGAATGATGTCTTCAACTAGAAAATGTGTTTTGTGCTGTACCTAGAAATCAATGAAATTGGTTGACTGCGTGGGGGAAAATATCTTACCCATCTCCTGTTGGATCAGAGCATAGAAGCACCTAGTATTCACTCATTATATTCAGAAGGATGGTGCTTTGTTTAGAAATGAATGCTTTTCCTCGATGACAGAAACTTTGGAATTGCCCTTGTTCTCTTATATCTAATGGTGAAAATATCTCAATAGTAGGAAAAGTGTAAGATGAAATCACTGCCGTCAGGAGAACTTGTATCCTAAGTTCCATTGTAGTCCAAGGATATGGACACATACCACTAAACCAGTAACTCTGGAAGTTGTTGAACTATCTCAGGAATTTCTTCATGGGAACATACCTCTGTGTTAGCAGAGCAGGTGTTCTCTCATGCAGTCTGTGAACATCTCATGGGATGTTCTTAAACTTACCTTCACTGGCTCACTTCTTTTTCTTTTTTTTTTTTTTTTTTTTTTTTTTTTGGTTTTTGGGCCACACCTGGTAACGCTCAGGGGTTACTCCTGGCTATGCGCTCAGAAGTTGCTCCTGGCTTGGGGGACCATATGGGACACCGGGGGATCGAACCGCGGTCCGTCCAAGCTAGCGCAGGCAAGGCAGGCACCTTACCTTTAGCGCCACCGCCCGGCCCCTCACTTCTTTTTCTGTGGACTCAGTTTATCCTTCTCTGTGTTCTCTCTTGATCCCTTCTCATTCCTTCTCATTTGGTCTGTTTTCAGATTTTCCCTTTGAGATCTTACTGAAGGAGTAGTGACAGGGAGTGAGAGATTCAAAGCAGGTAGTGACTCTTTTTCCATGAGTGTAATTTTAGTGGTTGTTAAAGTGATCACAGTGAAACTTATTTACTTCATTATTCTTCTTATAAATCAGTCATTTCAGCCTTTAGATAATAGTGTTGATGATTTTCAGATTTTTTTGTTTGTTTGTTTTGCTTTGGAGGCTTCCACTGGCTCTGGGCTCAGGACTCACTTCTGACTCTTCCCTCAGGTTCACTTCTCTGAGGGACATATATATGGTTTGAGGGCATTGAACTCAGGCTGACTCCCTGCTTTAACTCAACTATCTCTTTGAATCCCACTTTTCAATGATTTCATATTAGTCATTTGCAAACTTAACTGCTTTTCCAAAACAACCACATGTTTTTGTTGCTGTTGCTACTGGACGTGTGTGTGTGTGTGTGTGTGTGTGTGTGTGTGTGTGTGTGTGTATGGAGTATTCAAGAACTCTCAGAGTGCAACCATAACTCTTTCTGTTAAAAGTCAACATACTTGTGGACCAAAAGGCTGCTAATATAAAACATCATTGGCTCTCTACAAGATCTCCCTTTCCCTGTGGGCCCTCTCCACATTACTTTTCTGGTCATTTAGTTCTGACTGAGCTCTCTACCACATTTGGATAGAGTATTTCTAGACCTTTGGTTGGACCAGAAATCAATGGTTAGTGTGATAGGTTCAAATATACACTGAGTGATTTTCATTTGAGTACAGTAGTGCTTCAATACTCAGTGTGTTTTCCAATCAGTGTTAGAGAGTGCCGTCTAGTGGCCAAACACTTGAGAACTGTTGTACTGTAGTCTACTTGAGTTCTTCACTCTGCTCCACATTTACTCTTTGACTTTAGGAAAGTTATGTAACCTCTCTGAGCTCCCACTGTTCCATGTACCAAACAGAGATCAAAACAGAGATTCTCTCAAATCATTTCTCCAACTACCAACCGTTGTATGCCAAATGTCATTCTTAGGATAGTTTTTAGTATTCTCCCCTTGTCCATATCAAAGGGACCAGCCAGAGGGGAGCTCTCCTCTGCTTGGATTATTTTGATGTAGAAGAATATTGACCGAGTGTTACATGATTAAGTTGAATTTCACTTATGGGGGAAGAGAGAGAAAGTCAAAAATAAGGTTTGTCTTAATTTTCTTTCCCATATTGTTGCAGTGATTCATTCGTTGCATTAAGAATTTTGTGATTCTGGGTAGTAGAGAAAGTACAGTAGAAAAGGCACTGCCAACCTGGGTTTAGTTCTTGATTCCACACAGGGTCTCCTGAGCAAGGAAGGGTGTTCTCTGAGCACTGATCAAGGAATAAGCCCTCAGCACAGTGAGGTGTGGTCTTGAAACAAAAGGAGACAAAAATAATTTAGAGATTCTAGAGCCATGTCTAAAGGAGGCCAACATCCTCATTCAAACTACTTCTAAGGATTAATGACCAGAGAATAACCTGAGATATAAGTCTGAAAAAGCAGTCTACTTGGGTAACTGTTGCTATAGTATTTGGCAGCTTGAAAAAATGATTTATTTTTGGTAGGTTTTGATTTTTCTATCCTTGACCAAAATTCATGTTTAGTAGAACAGTGATTGTCCTAACATGGGACAGCCTTTTCTCTGAATTTTGTTTTTTTTTCTGAATTTTTAATTTGTTACTGTGACTGGCATCTTCATCAGTGATGAAGACATCATATTGGCTATTTGTTGGTTTTTTTTGTTTGTTTGTTTTTGTTTTTTTGTTTTTTTGTTTTTTTTTTTTTTTGGGGGGGGGGGTCACACCTGCAGCATTTAGGGCTTACTCCTGGCTCTGCACTCAGAAACCACTCGGCTCAGGAGACCATCTGGGATGCCAGAAATTGAACTCTGGTCAGTTGCATACAAGGCAAACACCCTACCTGCTATGCTATTGCTCCAGCCCCCCTATAGTGGCTATTTAGTATTAAGGGGTGGGGGTGGGGAGCATGAGACCAGTCAGCTGGTTGAACTGCTGCTGGGAAGTTAGAAAGATGCTTTCATATTTTATGTAGCTACCAGCATAATTTTTCTCCTCTGCTGGGATTGCCAAATCTTTGTTGGCTTTGTCACTTACTCCAAAGGGATTTTTGAAGCAAATGAAGTTACTGCTTTTGTAGTTTAAACTGTGGTCCCCTCAGATCTTCTATTTAATCTTTGGAGGTTTGTTTCTTGTATGGCTCTTTAGTCCCATTTTTTTATTTTAAGTTGTCCTTTCCTTGTCATTCTGTGTTTGGTGGGGGTGGTTGTGGGACCTTTATCATTTCTTTAATATACAGATTTGGAATCTAGATATTTTTGCCATTGTGCTCTCTCTGGGCTCCTTGCTCAATTCAGCTGTTAATCCTGATTACTTTGCTTTATCTTCTTCCTTAGAAGTAGAGGGAGTTCTAAGATGTGCTGTTTCAGAAAATTTAGATATTCAGGCGCGGGTTGACTTTGTAGCCTGGGGCCTGGTAGACTCTGCTGCCATTTACCTCTTGTTTCTTTTCTCTTGTAAGCCTTTGAAGGATGGTTGGAAAACAAAACAAAACAAAAAAAAAACAGCTAAGTTCAACCTTGGAGACTTTTCTGGAGCCCTGGTGTTGTTTGTGAGACATTGATTCTGAACACAGGGCCTGGATCCCCTTAGCCAGCCACCAGTGGAGTTTGGAGTGCACATGACATCTACACCTGTCTCTCTTGCTGTGGAAGGTCTTTTTCTGCTCAGTTTCTTAGGGCTCCATTTTGATTCTTTGGTCAATTCTAATGGTCATTGTCACTCTTTTTTATTGTAACACAGTAATACTTGAAAATATATCTTTTATTCAGGTCACTTATACCTGAATTAGCAAAGAAACTGTTAAAAAATCTTCCCCCTTAGAGAGACACCATCCAATTCAGAGCATCCTCTTAACTGGGGATCTCACTAGGAATTCTAGGCCTCAGGCTCCAAGCCAAAACTCTGAAATGAGAATCTGCATTGGAAGATTTCAGGCAGCTGAAGTGTCTTGTGTGAAGGTTAAAATCTGAGGAGCACGCATTAAATGCTACTCCCTAATTTGCTATAAACTGCCCTTTCGTTGAACTCGTTGCTCCCACTTAGTTTGTAATGATAACTATGGCTTTGATGATAAAGGTTTACACAGGTAGAAACGTGAGTAATCTGGAGTGAGTCTTCCTTGCTAAGGCATAGAGATTTGGAAAGCAGTCTAACACTGGTTGAATTTGGGGGTGATAATAGTCATCAACTTAATGGAGCTACAGGTTTCTCTCATGGTGATAAGAACTATAATCAAATAGATTTTGTTAGCACTTAGGTTATTTTAATTTTAATATATTTTTCCAGCTTTTTTTTTTTTTTTGCTTGTTTTGTTTTGGACCACAGCTGGTGACGATCAGGGGTTACTCCTGACTATGCACTGAGAAATTGCTCCTGGCTTGGGGGATCATATGGGACGCCAAGGGATTGAACCCTGGTCCATCTTAGGCTAGCGCTGGCCAAGCAGACACCTTACCACTCTGTGCCACTGCTTCGACCCAAAACATAGGTTATTTTATCAGTGAAATGACAGGATGTACTAAAGCAACAAGAAAATAGACATAAATATCTTCATATATCTCCATATACTTTTTATACATATTTATATATATATATCTCCATATACTTTTAATAATCACGATTTCATCATGCAAATGTTTTGATTTGCAAGCTATAATCTTTAAAATGCATACACTATGTGACATTTTATTGTTTGCTTGAAAAAGAGTCTGCTTGAAAGCTGAAATTGTGGTGTCTGAAAGGGGAAAGCGCTTTCATACGCATAACACCTAACTAATTCCTTGGAAATAGCAATCGTACAGAATGATTACCGTGTAACAGGAGATAAAATTAATTCTTACAATGAATATTATTAAAGCTTTGTAAGTTTTGATAAATTCTTGTGTGGGTGTAGCCAATAGTTACACCACCATAACTATGGTGCCTATGGGGTAGGTGCATATTTTAATAGGATTTGTTTTTCCAAAAGATAGATAAATTACAAATAGAGCCATGTCACATTCTTTTGCTTCTTAAAAGCATCTAAAATGAGAATTTGATTTTTCAGGTCATAAGGAGGTGAGAGAACAGATAACAGTTGGGGACTTTACTTCTCTTGAATCCGGCTGCCCCTTAATTAGTTCAGTGTCCTCATACCACCCTTATGTTTCCAAAGAGGCAGATCCCTGTAAATACCTTTGTCTCTGGACTTTTGAGTAAAATAGTAGGGTGTACTTTGCAAAATGTCATCGTTGATGTTGAGTTTCAGAGTCTTTAATTAGGAAACTGAAATCTGTATATTGAGATTTGTAAATCATCTAAATTGTAGAGTAATGTTTTAGAATTCCGCTTAAGGGATTGACATTAAAGCCGTTTTCTTTTTAAGAAATGCAATAATTTCCTCAAATCCTCACTCATTAGACCTCTTCTAACTATAGTGCTGACTTTTTTTTTTTTTTTTTGCCCTAAAGTCTGTGGATTCCAAAGAAGTGCTTTACCATTTCCCCCATTATTATAGCCACCTGGAAACAGTATTCATGTATGGGATTAAAAACATAACAATGAATGAAGAAATTTTGCTTCCTGGTATGATATTGACATAAGTGTATAGGAAAAAAAGAGACTCATTCTTCTTCTTATTTAACTCAAAGAGAAGATTTTATTCTGGCAGCAAACTTCTACATGGGTAAATTCAAACCCTAACATGAGGGTGGGCTGGTTATTTTTTTTTTTTTTCGTAATCAGATTTTGTCTGCAATCAGATTGTCATTATTTATCTGACCAAGTGTTCTTTCTCCCCTCACCCCCACCCCTTTTATACTAACTTAGAATCTCTGGAGGAACTCCCAGAAGCAAGTGGAACAACCACCCGGCGATTTTTCTTTAACTTAACTTCTATCCCCACTGAGGAATTTATCACTTCAGCTGAACTTCAGGTCTTTCGGGAGCAGGCACAGGAAACGCTAGAGAACAATAGCAGTTTCCATCACCGAATTAATATTTATGAAATTCTAAAACCTGCAGCCGCCAACATGAAGTTGCCTGTGACCCGACTCTTGGACACTAGATTGGTGATGCAGAATGTGAGCGGCTGGGAGAGATTTGATGTCACCCCTGCTGTGATGCGGTGGACAGCACAGGGACAGGCCAACCATGGGTTTGTGGTAGAAGTGGCCCATTTGGCGGGGAACCCACGTGTCTCCAAGAGGCACGTTCGAATTAGCAGGTCTTTGCACCAAGATGAGCACAGCTGGTCCCAAATCAGGCCACTGCTTGTCACTTTTGGCCATGATGGCAAAGGACATCCTCTCCACAAAAGAGAAAAGCGTCAAGCCAAACACAAACCACGGAAGCGCCTCAAGTCCAGCTGTAAGAGACATCCTTTGTACGTGGACTTCAGTGACGTGGGGTGGAATGACTGGATCGTAGCCCCCCCAGGGTATCATGCCTTTTACTGCCATGGGGAATGCCCATTCCCCCTGGCTGATCATCTGAACTCCACTAACCATGCCATTGTGCAGACCTTGGTCAATTCCGTGAACTCGAAGATTCCCAAGGCGTGCTGTGTCCCAACAGAACTCAGTGCTATCTCCATGCTGTACCTTGACGAAAATGAAAAGGTTGTATTAAAGAACTATCAGGACATGGTTGTGGAGGGTTGTGGGTGTCGTTAGCACAGCAAATATATTTGTGTATATATGTATGTGAATATATATATATGCACACACACATATATATTTTAGAAAAACAAGTTGACACTTTAATATTTCCCAATGAAGACTTTATTTATGGAATGGAATGGAGAAAAAAAACAGCTATTTTGAAAATATATTTATATCTACATAAAAAAAAGTTGGGAAAACAAATATTTTAATCAGAGAAATTATTCCTTAAAGATTTTTAAAATGTATTTAGTTGTACATTTTATACGGGTTCAAACCCAGCACATGAAGTATAATGGTCAGATTTATTTTGTATTTATTTACTATTATAACCACTTTTTAGGAAAAATAGCTAATTTGTATTTATATGTAATCAAAAGAAGTATTGGGTTTGTACATAATTTTCCAAAAAAAAAATTGTAGTTGTTTTCATTTGTGTGTATTTAAGATGAGAAGTCTACATGGAAGGTTACTCTGGCAAAGTGCTTAGCACATTTGCTTTTTTGCAGTGCTACTGTTAAGGTCACAAGTTCAAGTCCAGAAAAAAAAAAAGGTGGATAATCCACTCTGCTGACTTTCAAGATTATTATATTATTCAATTCTCAGGAATGTGGCAGAGTGGTTGTCCAATCCATGAGAACTTACATCCATATTAGGTGGAATATTTGGATAAAAACCAGACGTTGCTGATCTAATAGTGAAACCCTCTCCCTACCCCCTAATTTGCAGAAAGAATAAAGCAAGTCCCATAGAAATAATTAGGAAATTGATGAACCTGCAGGCAAATGAATGATGGTTGTTCTTTCCTAATCTAGTGATCCCTTCAAAGGAACTGGTCTGGCCAAAGTATTAAATAAAATATAAGATTTATTCATAACGGATATTGTGCTCATGTATACGGATCGCTTTTGGCCCTCATGAAGACTTGGAAATTGATTTGTAGTTCGCTTTTTCCTTACTTTCTCACTCAGAAGGACCCAATTATTTAACTTTACCCAACACACAGCAAAACTGTGCCCATAATCGTTTTCTGCATATCCTGTTCTCTGTTTGATCAGCTTACTTTTCTTTCTGAGGTTATGTGCTTAACACATTTCTCCAAATGTTAAACCTATTTCAGATAATAAATATCAAAACTCTGGCATTTCATTTTATAAAGTCCAACTTACACCAAAAAAATGTTGCGTTTGTACAATATTCATAACACTGCCCCGTGTTTGCATTTTTGCTTCTGAAGCTATTCATTTATAAAGGAGGTTGGAAAAGACAAGATATGATTGAAAAATTGTAGCCAAGTCATACGGTAATTCCTAATTTAAGCTAAACACCTAAAGAATTTCTGGTAACTGGGCTGGATGAGACAATACAGCAGGTAGGGCACTTGCCTTGCAATCAGTTGACCCAGATTTGATCCCTGCCACAGTGCAGATGGTGCCCAGCCAGGAGTGATCCCTGAGCACAGAGCTCGGAGTAAGCCCTGAGCATTGCCAGGTGTGACCCAAACCTTTCCCTTACATCCCTCTCACCAAAAAGGGGAAAAAACATCAAACACGCCTAGTGACTATGTTTCACATGGATCTTTTTGGATAGAATATTTCAGAGAAAATCAAAACTCTGAAACAAGCAAAGCCTGGGGAGCCCAGATAGAGTTTCGGAGATGATATCCCATGCAGCAGAACAGGCATTGGTGCCAAAAAAAATTTGAAAGGGAAAGTGTCTGAGATCAGCTTCTATAGGAGCATCTGCCAATTGGACTCTCGCCCAAATAGAATTAAGTCAAATTAGGCCGTCAGTGAATCAGTGGTTTTGCCTCTGTAGGCCCATGGAAAGATTCCTTGGGTACATTTGTATGACCAGGAAACCCACATCTCCCCACTATTTTACTGGAAATATTTTTGGTCCATTTCTAGAAGTTTATGTCACCTTTGAACATGTCATGACTGGTGAGGCCGAGTAATAGCCCCTTTACTGCTTTGCCTTGGAATTGAGAAAAAAAAAGTGTTCATATAGATGAGACTGTTATTGATAATCAATATTTCTGGCTGGAATCTACTTGTGATGACCATGAAGGTAGTTCCACAGTTACATTTGGGATAAATATGACCCCTCCATTGAGACTGTGTAGATCATATGTTTTAATGAATACTAGCATTCTTTTTCCGCTTTCAGTTTTTCTTTCTGTCTTATCCTCATTGCTCTGGCATAAGTAAGAATTATCAGTGTGAGATTCAGTATCGGAAGGGAACATTATCCCGTCCATGTCCTTTGACCTTCTCTTGCTATGGGATTGAGGAACTCACTGCACAGTCTTCACTAATAGATAATAGTTTTCTTATCTCTATATTCTAGATGACAACTAAGAGAATATAGGGTAAACAGTTCATCCTTTAGCAGGTCCATCATTTTTTGTTTTGGTTTTGATCCTGCAACAAAAAGTTTTCAATGGCATTGTAGCATGTTTTTATATTTTTTACTTACCTGTATATAGGTAGTGTGGTTTATATGTATTCATATAAAATACACAAGAGGACATATAGTTTATTTTTCACTTATACAGGGAATTATTTTCTGTATGAGATTAGTGTCTCTTGTGGTAAGAGTTGGGGACTCTGACCCTTGGGGCAATTCCTTCAAAAAACAGGCTATTCTTATATACTTTCTTTGCTCATGTATATTTTGACACCCACTCTTCAGTTTGAGAAATATTCATAGTTGGTTTCATGATATTCTGTCTTTTCTTGACTCTTCAGTTACCCGTGAAAGCTTTTGAAAGTTGACTTTTTTTTTAAGCAGTACTGTCTAAAATGGTGAGGCTCATCTTTCAAAACTGATTAAATCACACCAGCTATTTGCTCATCTGGGTTGTATCATCTAAGTCTGGGTTTTTCTGTTTTATTTTGTTTTGTTTAGTTTTTCCTTCAAAACAGAAAATATGTGGCTTATAGATGTCTGTTTCCATCATATTTTTCTAATGTCTCCATCAATTGCTTCCATTAAGAGGTCAAGAGTTAGGATAATGTCAATTTGGGATACATATATATATATATATATATTATATATAGGAAGCTCCATAATAATTAGATAATTGAAGTATTCCATAGTAAAAACATAATTTGTGTAATCTAAAATATGTTTTAAAATTAGCACATTTCTATTCTAGTGGTATTTATTATATCAAGATATTCACTGAAATGAAAATATGAATATTGGCTAAGGCAAAAAGGAACATATTGTCCTGTATTAAAGAGTAACTCAAGAATATAAAGCATGACACGTAGTTGGGCAACCAAAAACAAGTAAGCAGGCCCTGGCTCTATTCCTTTCTGGATTTTTTTTTAGGTGCAATTTCTATTTCAGAGGTGTGATAAATATAAGTGTTGGGCCTACAGAGATGGTTCAAAGGGTAGGGCATGAGCTTTGTGTGCAGGAACATCCTAGTTCAATCCTGAGTACTACATGGTCCCCCATAGCACCACTTGGAGCGGCTCTTGACCATCATAATAAAATGCACCATTTTCCCTAGAAGAACTGAATAGGACCCTCCTGACAAATACAAGTTGACATTACTTTGAATAAATTGCTTTTCCACACTGTGGACAGATTCTAGACTTTCTGCTCTTTGTCAGGGCAGAAATTCGACCATCTGTGTCCCTGCCCTGAAAACTTCAATGAACTATGTAACTTGGGTTCCTATAAATAAAACAGCTTAGATTTGAATGTGAGTAGAAATCACTGGCTATGCCTCTAAGAAAATATAACTTGTACATGTATACAGACCATATTATATAGGTTTTGCCTCAGTTAATCTGGATTGGGGCCTGAGACTCTGCATTGCTAATATACTCTCAAGTAAAATCATTACTGCTGGCCTAAAGATTGCACTTGGCATAGCAAGACTCTAGTTATTGTTCTCTCAGTCATAATTGCAGAAGCAAGACTGAGTTGAGGCCGCTCCAAGAATCAGCACTGAAAACACACACACACACACACACACACACACACACACACAACCTCTATCCAGGATAGCATTAAAATACATTTAACCATATCTGAAATGATGCACTACCTCTATTTTTTTTAAGGCATTCTTTTTCTCCCACAAGATGACTGGCAATTTTGTGTTCTAGCCACCCTCAGACATGAAAACACTTGGTTGCTTATCTTGTAAAATCTGCTTTTCATGCTTGCTTGGGCATGTAGTAGTCAGTTTAGTCAACTACATGTCCGTACATCTATGTGGATGGGGGAGCAGGTGCAAGCCCTTAACTTACTTTAAAAAAAGTCTAACACTTAAGTCAGTCCATGGAGTTGATCCCGTGTGATCTTAGTGCCAAGCGCCTGCCTGAGTTAAAAGTTTTCTCTTTGAAGGCAGCAAATAGATGTCATATATTTGAAGTATTTGTTTATACTAAAAATGATGCTTGATTTTTTTTAAGTTCTAAGACAGTTCACAATACAACAACCACTGAGCCTAGAGGGTGATATAAAGCTCCTCTAACCGGTGTTTGAGGTTTTATTTAATGGATATTGGAATTTGTGATGCCCAGAAGAGCTTAAGTGAATGGATTCAGGCTAGAAAAAGTGAAAGGAACTTATTTCCTTCTGAAAATGGATTAGCAAAAGAAAAAAAACAATATACCCTTTATTGTACTTTTGCTTTATGTTGGCACCTCATAATTTTTAGTCAATTGTCCTATGAGTATCATTTGTATAGTAGCCCCAGTGTTTTTTTGGGGGGTTACACCCAGCATCACTCAGGGGTCACTCCTGGCTCTGTGCTCAGAAATTGCTCCTGGCAGGCTCCGGGGATCATATGGGATGCCAGTGATCGAACCTATGTCCCTTCCAGGTCAGCCACGTGCAAGGCAATGCCGTACCTTTAAGCTATAGCTCTGCCCCTGGTTTTATTTAAGAGAGGATTTTAAAGATTTCTTACAAGCATATGAGTGTGAGTACCTTTGAAGGAATATTGGAATGAATTTTTTTATTTCAACTATAACATGTATAAATCTATAAAGTATTTATGCACATATATGGACCTACATATATACCTTCCCTTTTGGTAACTCTTGTTTTTTTTTTTTTTTTTGAGGGAATAAATGACTTATTCCTGCTTGGAGTCCAAAGGCTGAGTACAGAGCACTTAATTTTTTTTTATTCGTTGGGTTTATTATTTTATTTAGGGTTCTTAACATTCCTTTTTGGTCTCATCAGAAGTACTTAAGAGGTATGCCAGACACTGACTTAAATGCCACTTCAAGTTTCTGTTTGCCCCATGGCCCAGGCCCTTGCAGACAGTGCCAGGAGCGCATTACTCTTGCAGTTCATTTTGATGAGGGGAGATCTCTGCTAACCACTGACTTGCTTCAAGCATCCCTTGTAAGGAGCAGGATTTCATCTGGACTGCATTTGTCCTGGAACCACTTGGCCACAGTGCTATGAGAGAATAATTATTGAACTATTTTACTGTACAACTATTTCCAAATTGTTGATTTTTTATTGATTTCAGGAGGCAAGCTAATTGCCCCATAGCAACTGGATGTGAACATTTAATGGAGATCAGGAAACAGAGTTTATGAAAAGCTTTTGTATAGTAACTGCAAAGTTTCAAGAACTGTTTTATACTTCCTGACAGTGCCGGGCCTCGCTTAATGGTTTGTTTTTATTGCTTAAGAGTGTAAACCTTGCTTTCACGTAGTGTGTGGAAACTATACCCTCATCCTGCATTACGCGTTTTCAGTGGCTTTGGACTCTTTCCTGCCATCTCCAATCGGTGGCCCTTTCTCTGTTTTCATTGTCTGAAAGCTAGCTTCTCTCTTTATATGCCGGGGATATGGTAACGCACTGGGACATATACTCATGAAGTTGCTGTCTGTATTGTTTCACTTTGTTTTGGGTGGAGTTTCTTTTCAGTCCTTTGTTGCTAGACAACCAAGCAAGCAAAAGTTAAAGATTGAAAAGACATTTTTAAAGATCTTTAACTATGGCAGTTGAACTATTTTATCTTTGTCTTTATATGGAAGGCTTAATGATCTTCTCAGGTGCCTCTGGCCTTTTGTTGGGGTAGATGGTGGGTAGACGATATTTTTTAAAGTCAAGCTCTTAAAGGTATTATCTGTTTGAGACATTGCTGAAGCGTTGCTCCTATTGGCTGGAACACACTTTCCATCTGGATTAAACAAAAACAAAAACCAAAAACCAAAAAAAAAAAAAAAGGAAAGAAAAGAAAAGAATAGAAAAGAAAGAAAGAAAGAAAGAAAGAAGGAAGGAAGGAAGAAAGAAGAAAGAAAAGAAAGAAAGAAAGAAAGAAAAGGAAAGAAAGTAAGAAAGAAAGAAAGAAAGAAAGAAAGAAAGAAAGAAAGAAAGAAAGAAAGGAAAGAAAGAAAGAAAGAAAGAAAGAAAGAAAGAAAGAAAGAAAGAAAGAAAGAAAGAAAGAAAGAAAGAAAGAAAGAAAGAAAGAAAGAAAGAAAGAAAGAAAGAAAGAAAGAAAGAAAGAAAGAAAGAAAGAAAGAAAGAAAGAAAACAAAGAAATCAGTTTAGTTTCCAAGGGTGTGTTTCAGATCATTAATAAAGTTGAATTCTAGCTCCCAGCTGCTTTGATTGTTGCAAGGCGAAGAGGCAGGCAGAAGAGTCATTTTGAGGGCACTTTCAGGGACCAGTTTTGTGGAGAAGGCTGTCTTCAGGAATCCACATTAGTTTTTGGGGAGAGTGTATTGGAAATGTTTGTTTATTGGATTTTATTTATTTATCTTTTGTATTAGTATTAAAAATGTTTATTTCTTTTTCAAGTTCTTAAAAGCCTAGTTTTAAATCAAAGCCATTTAAATTGTTTATTTCAGTAAGATCTTTCAGAAAAGCTGCCTTTGCTTTTTTGGTAGATATATTGGAAAGGTTTATTTTTTGTTGTTGGTTTTTTTTTTTCCAGTTCTTAAAAGTCTATTTTTAATTCAAAGTCATTTAAATTGTTCGTTTCAATAAGATGTTTCAGGAGCATGTTATAAATACACTATCTTTATACATTTGCCAACTTGAACGTGTGTTCACAAGTTTGTCCTGCATATGGACACAATTTGTAGCTGATGTGATTTTTTCACCGTAGGTCCTCCTGTTTCCCTAGTTTGTCCTCTAAGATGTTGCTTCTCTCTCTGGTTGGGAAATCCAGGTTTTCCCAAGGCTGGAATTCAGTCAGATTCATGGAAAACTTTATCGACTTCTCCAACTCAGTCACAAGCAGGATTTCCTGGCATTTGCATCTAACAGGAAATATATGTTTCTTCATATATCTGTTTTGGAAATTGGGATCTTCTGAAGCCCCTCTGGTCTCATGTCTGGTCTCAAGTTTCTAAAGGAAACTTGGTAGTGGATTTACAAACTACATCAGGTGATCCTCTTAGTAGTGTTAATTTTATTAGACAATACAGTAATGACATTTCAATACTGATGACCTGAAATGAATCAAACTGCAAATTCCATGACACTCCATCGATGAGCAAAGTAGAAGTAAGAAGACATGCCCAGGAAGAAATTTCTGATTATCTTCTCATTTTATAGGATGCAATGTGTGTTTCCTCCCTAAAATAGCTTGTCTGATTACAAGGAAAATTGGTAGACAGAGAAGTTAGGGCATTTGTGGTGAAAATAAGTAGAAAGAGATCAATGTAGCTTTTCTGAATGCAAGGGTGACTTTTTACCAAACAACCCCAGCACAATCATCCTTTCCTTGGTTATATTGCAGAGCATTTTACCTCTTAGATTAAGACTTAGAAAGTTTTTTTTGATGGCTCCCATTTTGTTGAATTGAATTAGAAAGAAATGAAAAAGAACAGTTCTTAGCTGAAATAGTTGCAGGCTAAATTCTTGAATCCCAGAACAGCTCCCCAAAGAAAAATAAATCTTTGCCAGATTGTGGAAATATCTCTGAGATGCTGTTAAATAAAATTTTATACAGGAATTCAAGATCTTTTTTTTTCTTGTGGGTACCATTCATGCCTGATGATTAGTTTCAAAAGCCTGGTCATGTTAAGGCCAGAGGTCAGATGAATAGTTCCTTTGTTCTTTTCTGTCTAGCTCACTTTTGATGTAGTTGGTAAGTTCATTAAGGTCCTTCTAAGGATGTGCCATACAGACATGGAGAACATGACTGGAGAAATCCCTTTTTGGACATGGTATATAATTTTTATATATTTCTGATTTTTCTATATATGTTCATTTATTTTTAAGTATGTATGTATCCATATTCTTGAGAGGTATCGGTATTACTAGATATTTCTAAAGCATAATTGGTTTTATTTTTATAGCACTGCAAACAGTGTTTCAGAGAGTTCCATTCCTACACAATTAAAAACCTTAAAGAGAGAGTTTAGTAGGTTGAATATATTCAAAACTGCTTTTCATGTGGGAGATCTGGGTCATTTAATGGTCTCCCACGCATTTAGGAGCAACTTCCTGGGTGAGGGGGCATCCCTACGCCCAAAATAAATGAAGGAAGGACATTGGGTGTCAGAAATGTCACTTTGTAGTACATGTAGCTTGCATGTATGAGGGTTCAATTTAGGCACTCTAAAAGAAGGGGGTAAAGGACACCAAAACGTTTTCAATGCTATGAAACCTAGAGAGATAATTAAGGAGCTTCTATCAGTGGCTGACGATGCCATTTCAGAAACATTCATAGGTACCATTTCTAGAAAGTTGGAGATGTGTCTGTACCAGTGGCATGAATCTAATGTTACCAAAACACACTTCTCTGGAGGACTCCTGCCTACTACTTCTGCAGAAAACTTACCTCTATACCCTAAAGGAGCTGGGAATCACAGACTGTGACTGTGCAATGAGCAGGTAAGTGATATATGGCTCATCTGTGGCAAGAGTAGAAATTGTGCAAGCTTTCCCCTTCTCCTCCATAATTTATACAATCTTCAGGAAAATCAAAAGAAAACTTTGCAGTGCTTCTATTTCACATGTTAGTCTTGTTCTTTCTCAGTCTCCCCTTACCATCTCCACTCCATCCTGGGTATCAGAATCTTCTGTGGACAAAGTATGCTTATTAGAAAATCTGGAAAAGTCCACCCGAAACAAGGAGATAGAACTTTGTCCTACAGCATCAAAATGATTTTTTTTTTAAGTTTTGGGCCACACCCTGTGACATTCAGGGTTTACTAGTGGCTATACGCCACTCAAAAATCACTCCTGGCTTGGGGGACCATATGGGACTCCAGATGATCTAACTGCAGTCCATCCTAAGTTAGTGCATTCAAGGCAGATACCCTACCGCTTAAGCCATTGTTCTGGCCCCATTACAGCATCAAAATTCTGAGTTTGTTGAAGCCAACTGAAACTGTGTTGACGATCCCTTCTCAGAGACCAATGTGGACAAGGAAAAGATCCAACTGTGATTTTCCTTTTCCGTGGTGATGGGACTGAGTCTGGGGAGAGTAGTCACTTCACACGCAGACTTTCCTCGTGGAAAATGCCTGTAGTAGGGAAGAAAAAGCTCCCCCTCCATCCATGACCCAGCCAGTGGGAAGGGGTGTGGAGAATGGGTGAGTGGAAGAACAGGGTTGCTCCAGATGAGGGGGGTGGGATGGGATAGGAAGAAACCGGCAGCCAACTAACAGAGTGTAAGCACAGAGCAAAGTCCATTCTCGTTACAAACAGAAAGAGTGATTCATTTGATTTTGATTTTGACATTAGCATTTTCGTTCATGACTCATTGATAATTTCTTATGGAATTTAAAAGGTTGAAACAGTTATTTACTTTTTGGTGGAAGCTCAAAACTTTTACTTAGTGTCATTTTCTTTCCCCCTCTAAACCAGAGGGACACAAATATTTGTTTTGAAAAAGAAAAGACCAAAGAGGGGGTTATTACTTCTATTTTTTGCTCCCTAGATCCCATCTGCATTTCAACTAAGCTGATCTCCCTAATAGTGAATGACAGTCAGGCAGCCTGTTTCATCTTACTGTCTCTCTTATCTTGAATTCCTCAGAACACTGCTGAAAATGTCACTGCAAGGGAAATTTTCCTACTGCCTTTTGCTTGCTTGGGTCCTATTGTCCCATCACTAAATGGGGGTAATCTTGCATTAGTTTCATGACTCACAGGGCTAACATCCTGTGGTAGGTCCCTGTATCTCTATATAGTATGAAGAGCTTTTCTGGGCCCTGGAGGAATTCTGCTCAACAGGCTTGTAAAACCTGGGATCAAGGATGACTTTGAAAAGTGTTCACACATATTCATATGTACATATGAACACATATCAGTCAGTCTTAGTCTCTTTCTATTATGAAATACAAATGTAAAGAGGAAGTTTGTTATGAAAACCTGAAGTACTATTGTTTTCTGATAGAGTGATTTTAAAAATACAATTAAAAAATTTACCCAACAGCTCCAATTTGATAGCAATTACATCAATATAATCCAAAATAAATAAATCTAAGCTTTGAACATACTGTGGGAGGGGGAACTTGGGACCACACCGAGGCATGTTCATATGCTACTTTTGTCTTTGTGCTCTGGGGTCACTCTTGATGGTTGGGTGAGGGACCATGCAGAAAGGACATTGAAATTGGGTCTCCTATTAAACATACAGGCAGCACTTTCAGTTATTTCTCTGGTTCTTTGGAAACATACACTAATGGAGGATTTATAATTACTCCAAGCATAACATGAACATTTTTGTGTCAGTACACAATGCCTAAGAGGGGTTTTTAGAAGTGATGCAGACCTTTCTTTAGAAATGTGTTAATTTTTTAGATAGCACTAAGTGAGACTCAGAATCTTCCTGTATCTCTGCAGCGAAGACCCTTTCATCTTTATCTTTCCTTCTTTTTTTTTCTCCCAGGAGGAGAGTGTATGGGGGAGGACAAAAGTAAATGGAAGGTGCTGGACCCCACTGTCTTGGCACTCACCTGCTTGCAAAATCAGTTATATGATGTGACTTTAATCATGACTAAATAATGTATGCAGCTCTAATTATAGTAAAACAAAGTTATCAGATCTTGTGAATTAATTTAAGTAGGATCACATTGTCCATCTAGCCAAGAGCCACAGGAGGCTTGATGACGCACTTGAAATGTGACAAGTCCAAATTGAGATATGCTTTAGGTGTTAACTACCCACCCAATTCCAAATTAAACACAAAAAAAGCAATAAAGATTTCATATTAATTACGCTTAAATTGATTTTATAGTGAAATATATTGGCTATTTCAGCTGTATAGAACATATTTTAAATGTCAAAATTGCTTTTTTTATAATGTGACTTTTAGGAAAATTAAAATTACATAAGAAGCTATCATATTTATATGAACCAAGATGAATAACATAAGAAAAAGTTAGGTTGCATTCACGTAACTTACAGTCACTTACAGACCCACAAAATTCCTTACATGGTAGGGAGAAAGATACAACTAGAACCAACACTTGTAGAGTCAATCGTAAGTAACCCTAAAAAATTAATGATTCCTAAGTATTAATGATGTTCACCAGAGCATAGAAAAGAATGTCAACAGAGTGGAAAGAGAATCAGCTTCAGTATTTTGAGATCTGTGTTTAATTAATGGTTCTGTATATAGAGAAGTGTATTTATTACCTTTACATGAGATCTATTAGAGTCTCAGTTTTTTCTCCATTAAAACAGATAGTTCTGCCCTTCCTAATTTATAGCATTTTCATAGAAAATTAAAAATCAATTCAAATGTAGGTCATTTTACATGTGAGTTTAATGAATGTATGGATCCTCTATTAGAAATCTATTAATGTAAAATGAGTCATGCCACAATTTGTGCATTTAAACTATGCATATTTATTCACTAATTTATCCTCTAATTTTCTGAGGATCAGGAATTCATGAGCATATCATTTCAATGATTCTGCCTCAGGGTCTCTCAACCACTACAGCAAAAAATGTCATCTGGGGTTACAGTCTTGTGAAGGCTTGACTGGGACTGGAAGATCCCTATCAACAGTGATTCACTCTCCTAGCTCTTGCCAAGAAGACTCAGATGCTCCTTCGTGTGGACTTGTCAATATAGCTGTCTTTTGAGTGGTCAGGTCTCCCCATAATAGGAGAGTAAGAAGGAAGCTGCAAGACCATTAGGATTCAGTCTAGAAATCATGCATGTCACTTTCACCTCATTGTTTCACAATGTATAGTGCACAAAGTATAGTCGAGTTTCAGAATAAATGGTACAAGAGTAATTCAGCATCTGTCTTTTGAAGAGACCATCATTCTATGTCATCATAGACCTTTATTATTGCAAAAAGGAAGACAAATGTTACTTCTGTAAGGGTCTGAGTTTATATCATATACCGTAGGTAAATTCAGAGTAGAATACATTTTGAGTTCTATGGGAATTTTTAATACTAACATTTTGAAAATATGCTTCATGTTCATTCACACTATAGTTTTTGATACCTTGACCCTAACTCATCAGAATTCATTTTTGAGGTACAGAAGAACATCTTTCCGGGAGTTCTTATTCCATTCCTTTAGTTTCCCCTAGAGAGAGACACTGGTTGAAGCCAGAGGTTTGGGCATAAGTTAGAAAAAATATCAAATGTATAAGTCATAATGGCCTTAAGAATAGGTTACCAGTATCTACAATTTTTGAAACTTTCTCCTACCTCAAGCTTTTCCTCATGCAATGGTTGTCCATCCGCTCCTGCTAGCCCCTAGTTATTTAGTTTTTTCCTCATAATTTCAGTTATCTATGACTACAATCCAAATATATTATGCACAATAAGATATTTAAATACAGGGAAAGGGAGGAAACCACAATCATATAACTTTCATTACTGTAGATAACCATAAATTTTCTTCTTAGTTACTTACTAGTCCTAAGTTATAAAATAATTTTATAGATATATACATATATATGGGAAAAACAGTGTACAGAGGGCTCAGTTCTGGCAAACACAGAAGGTCTTGAATATCACTTCCCTTTTGTGGATAAGGAGAGGAGGATAATTGAGCACTGAACTAAAGTCAGAACTCTTTTCCAGGGCTGGAGAGATAGCATGAAGGTAAGGCATTTGCCTTGCATGCAGAAGGTCAGTGGTTCGAATCCTGGCATCCCATATGGTCCCCCGAGCCTGCCAGGAGTGTTTTCTGAGCATAGAGCCAGGAGTAACCCCTGAGTGCTGCCGAGTGTGACACCCCCCCACAAAAAACAAACAAAAAAGAACGCTTTTCTCACATGACCTTAATTTTTTTCCTGGGTCCTCAACATGGGGCCATTGACATGAGATGGTGACTAGTTGCCACTAGTAACTAGTTTGAACCGGTTCCAACTGATGATAATCAGTCTCAACTGGCTCTGACTGGTCAGAACCAATTCTGATGGGCTTAAACCAGTTTGAACTGGTTCTGATTGGTTGTGGCCACTTAGAGTGGCCAAACTAAAGTCTGCAGAGTCAAAATATCACAATGGGGAAGCTTCTTGCATAGAGAAATTGTCACACATTCCAAACTAGAAGACCCAGTTCAGTCTGTTTCAGTCTTCAGGGCACTAGAGAGGCCCTCTATGTTTTTGGTGGGTAAAAGGGGGCATAATTGCAAAATAAACTTTGACAATGAGTTTGTTAAAGAACTCACTGACAGAATTATACATTTGTGAGGGAAACAGGAAGTTTGGAAAGAAGATGCAGGTGGGCAAGTTACTTATGAACAAGGAACCCAGAGTAAAGAAAATTTTATCTAGGTTTTCTACTTTGGGTGACTAGGTTTCCAGGAGTTAGGCTTGAGTGGACCAAACCGACAGTGTTAAAAGCATCCCTAACACACTTTTCTCTTTTTGTTTAGGGGTTTCTTTTCTTCTGTCCAGAAGTATTCTACTGCGGAGACAGCTTCAGCCAACCCCTTTTCCCAAGTGACAACTTTCCTCTATTTTCTCTTATTCCCTCTGCTCTTGTCATAGTGTTCTCTTTCCTTTACCTCCACCACCACCCTCAATTCTCAACTCATATGATCTCTCTTATATGCAGGTTATGAAGAATAATAAATGCCAGAAGGCAATAGGTACAAAGAACTTGAGACCAGGCCCACAATAGGATGTATGCATTCATGTATTTTGGGGATCACACGCAGGGGTGCTCAAGTCTATTCCCTGTTCTGTGCTTAGGAAAACACACAGTGGCAGGGATTAAATCTGGGTGTCCTGCACGCAAAGAATGAACTGATTTCCCTATTTGTGTCAGCACTGGGGAGGGGGGCATATTTGCACAAACAGTCCCTTGTTCCTTCCTCCCTACTCCAGCAAGATGAAAAATATAGCTTCTTAAATTTCTCCACTCACAACTTCTTTCATCCAAGAAATTCTCCCATGACCCTGAGTATATAAAATAAGTTGATAAACCTGACATTTACTGATATAAACGCATGCATTTATTTTAAGACTAATTTTTGCTACCCTCCTATTTGGTCAAGTAATCCTATATTTTAAGAAGCAAGACTCTAGACAAAAAATTCTCAGGTTTGATTTCTTTTTCTGTTTTGGCATTACTCTAGACTTAGTACTCAGGTGTCACCCTCTCTGTGTTCAGGGCATATGGGGGTGCTACAGATAGAACCCAGAGGTTCTGCATGAAACACCTGCACTCAAGCCCTTTGCATTAGTTTTCCAGCCTTGAGAATTGGCTTTCTTATAAATAATTGAACCGGATCACCTTGCCAGAAGAATTTTTTGGAAGACATCTCAGCCCTAGTGTTTGGGGGGGGGCTCCCTTCAAAGTAATTCTATGCCATAGTGGTGCTCGAGAAGCTTCTTGTTCCTTCTATGCAAGCCAGGATTTAACTGTTCAAATGCCTCTTTTATTGAGGGGTCTGGTAGAAGGCTGGTGAGATGGTGAGTTTGGTTCTGTAATCAACTTGATGGAATAGAAGTTAGGCTTGAGCATGAGCAAGGAGGGAGGTTTATGCCATCAGATCCCACTTCCCTGCCTTGTGATGACACTGGTGGGGAAATTGCATAGAATCAAAGCACTCTGGAGTGTGGGATCTCAAGTCCAAGACGGCCTCCAAGCCAGGATTCTTACAGCTACTGATTTCTGAGGGGCCAGGGCGCTGCTTACCCCTAAGTCTTTCATCCTGAGAAGACAAGACCACCTGGCGCCAAGACTTTCCTGCCTAGGAAGTGTGCGTTTAACTTGCCAGCCTTATTTAATGATGAGTTTTCAAGAAGAGAATGCTCTCCTCGATTTGGGGATACATATGGAAGTTATTTGATACTTCCCTGCTTTGCTGTCTCAATGTAGCAGGAGGGAATTTTACACATGCCTAGATTAGATTAAGCCCTGAGCCTTCCTTATCCTCCTTTCATCTCAAGGCTGTTTGCTCTAGATAGAGATCATTGATTTTAGGTTAACTTTATGATAACAACACTTACCTTATATGACCTCTTTTTTGCAAGTAGAGAAAGTATCATTTGTGGAAGGTTCACTAGTTAGAAATCTGTTTCTGCCCTATCAACTGTTCTTGGGCTTTGATTATCTCTCATGAAAAAGAAACCCATATTCTAATTATTTCCACTCACATTTTCCTTAGTCTAGAAAAATAGAATGCAGGGTGAGCATTTCTCACTGCATCACAGGGATATTTAAATGAATAGCATCAACCATTTGAAGGAAACTGATTTTTCAACTATATTTTTGAACAGCACAAAAGAGAAGGATTATGTAAATCAGTAGATGAGAGACACTTGTGCTAAAAAATATGGAGCACTATACATGGATAGACATGGAAAGTACCTTGCTGAATGAAAAAAGTCATATGGAGAGGAATAGACATAGAATGATCACACTCATATGTGGGATATACAAAAGTAGTATAAAATAATATTCAAAAATAAATAAGGGCCAGGAAGACTAATCCATTGTAGGAAGCTTGCCACAAAAAGTGGGGTTGCAGTTAGAAAAAGAAGTAATCATTATGACAATAATAATTGAAAATGATTATTCTGGAAAGTAACTGGGTCCTGAATGAGATAATTTATATGCAAGAGACCCTTTTGCTAACTGTTTCAATATTGCAAACCACAGTGCTTAAAAGCCAAAGGGGAAGTGGGTGTGGTGAGAGAGAGAGAGAGAGAGAGAGAGAGAGAGAGAGAGAGAGAGAGAGAGAGAGCAAAGGAAAATGTCTGTCATAGAGGCAGATTGCATTGGGTGGGGAACTGGGGACATAGGTAACAGAAAAATATACACTGGTGAAGGGATAGGTATTGGACCATAGAATAAGTGAAACACAAACATCAAAAACTTTATAACTGCTTTTCTCACCATGATTCAGTAACATTAAATAGAGTACAAGTAAAAATAAGTTTAGGATGCCTTGACATATTTGAAGATATTTTAAAACTTGATCTTTACTGTAATAGGTGAGTATTAATCTAAGGTAACTTTTAAATGAAGTTTTATATTCTTTAAGGCCTACCAAGTTCTTTACCAACAGTCCTTACTCATAATAAAGAAGTAAAGAGACTGACAAATAATAACTAAATATAAATATGATTTAAAGAAACCAGGATATTGGTATAGAAAAAATTAAGAACCTATATGCATTTTGGGCCCTTACCTGGCACTTTGCAGTGGTGATACCTGATTGAAGCTCCTGCCTGGAGATGTTCCCAGGAGCACGTGGGTGCTGGTTATTGAACCCAGGTTTCCTACAACTATTTCCTAGTCCAGAAGTACCTACTTTGGAAGAACTTGACTAGGACGGTCACTTTGAAGAACAATTCAGTTATCACTTTAGGGAAGTGGATGACACTATTAAGCAACACATTCAGTTGAAATATATGAATTGGTGGTACAGAGCACCAATTTCTACTCACAACTGCTGTTAACTAGAAATGTTCACATGACTTTGGGTATATCAAATAGGCCTGATAGCAATTATTTACTGATAATAAATTATAAGTCTATTTTAAGACAGGTTTTTAATGAGCCCATACTCATTTTAAAAAATAAGGGCCTAGAGAGATATTCTACATCACAAGAAAGATTACCTTCAAAATGTTAAGGAATGAAACCTTTTGTTGTATACAAGAAAGAAGAAAGTTCTTGACTAAAGGGGGGGGTCATCTTGATTTTGCGTGCAATAGATACAGTTAGATGGTTTTCAAGATGATATTGTATTATTCTGTTAATCTAAGTGTGAATAATAAAACTTTAAAATAATGATGCACTGGTGATGGGTGGTGTTCTTTACATGACTGAAAACCAAACACAATCATGTATGTAATCAAGGTGTTAAATAAAATAAAAAAATAAAAAAAAATAATGAAGAAATGATATAAATCCACACCAGGAAAACTGTATGCAGGGCATATGTTGTTAGGGAATAGAAAAGAAAATATAGAGAATAACTAATGATTCTGCTAAGAATCACTGATAAAATCAGGTTGTAATGATTTCTTCCACTTTCTTCTTTTGAATTGTTTTAGTTATCCTATATCTCTCTTTTCCAATAAGTTGAGTTATATCTAATATATATCTATTGGATTTTGAGAGAAATCAAATTTATTCTTCATAATCTTTTAGTCCATGAACACTAAAGTATTCTAGTGTTCTTGGGTGTACTATTTTTCTTAAAAGAATAAGGCATTCTTGTTTAATAGGATCATTTAGCCTTTTTTCTTCTCTTTTTCTGCTAGAAACTGATATCTTAAAGGTCTTCAGTGATATTTTTGTTTCATTCCATACACATAATATTATGCTTTCTTTTTTGTTGTTGTTCTTGCCATAGATTTGTAAGTTGTTATTTTTTCTAAGAAGCAGTCTCTTTTTTTCTTTAAAAAATAAATTTGATCAATTTCTATTCTTTATTTCTTCTTTATTTTTGTTTTTTTATCTTATGCTCTTGACATAAGCTTAGATTATTGAGAGTTTTTCTTTTTCTTCATGTAATCAGTGATTACTACACAATTTCACTTTTTACATTTATTTATTTCACAAATTTTTATAGGTCTTATTTTCACTTTGGTTACATTTCCACTATGAGACTTGTTTTTTGACTCATAAATTCTTCAAAATGTGCTGTTTGGTTTCTAAGTGTGTGAAAATTATGTGTTTTTTTTTTGTTGTTTTGTTTTTGGGCCACACCCGTTTGACGCTCAGGGGTTACTCCTGGCTAAGCGCTCAGAAATCGCCCCTGGCTTGGGGGGACCATATGGGACGCCGGGGGATCGAACCGCGGTCCTTCCTTGGCTAGCGCTTGCAAGGCAGACACCTTACCTCCAGCGCCACCTACCCGGCCCCTGAAAATTATGTTTACCTTTGATATTATTTGTTTTCATTGTAGTAAAAATTATGATTTCAAATATTAAAATTATTTTATATATATTTTATGACCAAATTTTTATATTTGCTATATGACTACTTAAAATGTGAATTTTGCTATTGTTTTGTGATGTGGTTCATGGCTACTGATGCTGGTGCTGAGTTCCATATTTTTTCTATACCCACTCATTTTTAATTAATTAATTAACTAATTAATTAATATTTATTTTGTGGCCACACGTGGCTGCTCCTGGCTCTGTGCTCAAGAATCACTCCTGAAGGGGCTTGAGGCACTATGCTTAATCAAACCCAGATCAGCTTTGTGCAAGGCAAACACCCTAGTCTAACCCCTATCTAATTACTCCAACCCCATCATTATTCTTCCAATAATCAACAGAGATGTGTATTTATATATTAACTATAATTGTGTATTTGTTATTTTTTCTTTCAATATTTTTATCTTTATTCCATGTATATATCATATCTTAAAACATACTGTATAATGTCTTTTTTCATCCATTTCTTTTAAAAAAAAAGTCATGATAGTCTCTTTCCTATAATAGAATGAGTTGGGTTACTTGATTAGTTCACTATGCCAAAACTAATAATTGCTGAAATATCCTTTCAAATTGTGTGTAATATAATCTTGCTTTTAAGGCTGTAATTTTTAATTTTTTTATTTTTGGCCCACACCCGTTTGATGCTCAGGGGTTACTCCTGGCTAAGTGCTCAGAAATTGTACCTGGCTTGGGGGACCATATGGGACTCTGGGGGATCAAACCGCAGTCCTTCCTTGGCTAGTGCTTGCAAGGCAGACACCTTACCTCTAGCGCCACCTCACCGGTCCCTGTAATTTTTAATTTTTTACACCGTCTTTTATTTCTCATTTTTCTTCTGCATTTCTTAAATATTTTAGGACTGCATAATATTTATAGTTTTAGTGCATGTTATTGTACAGTATTAGAATATTTAAATATATTAATATGAAGAAGTCAAAGTGAAGTAATTTATCTTCACTTATGTCACTTTGCATATACTTATTTATAAAGTAAATCTTAAATATTTATTCTATATTTATTTGCAGCTACATTAGATAATTTATCACTTTCTCTTTAATCACCTATCCTTAGGCAAATTAAGGGTAAGAGGTAAACTCATTGCATTCAACTTCTATATTTTCTCTTTATGGCAACTTCTGTAAACTTACTAATGCTCCAAGAATATCTTCTCAAAAAAATGGCTAGTTTTTTCTATGAACCCTGTATTTGATGGTACAAAGTAAGTAAAATCATTTTTTTCGTTCGGTTTGTCGTAGTGTTTGGTGGTGGGCTTGATGCATGTGGTTGCAAGAGAAGCAATAAACTCTGCTTATGGCAGAGGCAATAGCAACTACATGGACCTCCCCAACTCACCCTCATCTTGCTCATTCCTCCTGGGTACATGAGTTCAGAATTCTTTAAAGGTAGGGCAGTTGACATCAAAGTCTTCATTTTTTATTTTTCTGAGAATATCTTAGTTCTCTCTTCTCTCTCGCCCTTTTTTATCCTTCTTTAATACCCTCCTCCCCTATTGTACTGTTGTACTTCCCTTATTATGACCGGGGAATGGATCATGCAAACTTGGTTCAAGTGCTGGCCCAGAGCTGCATTATAGGCATATCCACTTTTCCTTAGTTGCACTACTCTTTAGAAATTGCTCACTTTAGTTGTGGTGGTGCTTGACAATTCCTGCTTGTGATGATTTCACACAACCTTTGTTATTGCCTGTAGAATACCAGTTACCAGTTACATTACTGCCAGAAGGTCACACACTATGGATAAAAATTGCCCTCATGTTGGTAAGGCCTCCAACCTATTGCTGGCTGCGTCAGTACTCAGTGCCTCCTCTCATTTTTGATAGGTATATGATGCTGAGTATATGATGCTGAATTGCTTGTCCTTTCTTTCAACACTGAACAATATTATTCCTTCCTCTGGCTTCTGTAGTTTCAGGATAGTGCCATTTGAGTTATTTTTCTCCTGCAAGCAATATTTGGCTCCTTTCTGACTGCTTTCAAAATTTTTTTGTTTTTAGTTTTATGTCTCAAAATGGATTATTTATGTTTGAGATTTGCTCTGCTTTTGGAGATAAAATTTAGGAATTTTGGGGGGAGAGGAGAGGAGAGGAGTCTTTTTTAAGTTTCTTTTTCTTTTTTTTAACTCTACTTTCTCTTCTCCTCTTAGATTTGTAATGACAAAAACTGTCAGGGATCCTGAATCCTGTTCATTTCTTTCTGTCTACTTTCCTTTCTATTGCTTGAATTATATAATTTACTCTACTCAAATTTGCTAATTTTGTTTCACTACTAATATTTTTTGTTATTTATATTTGATTTCTAAAATTTCCACTGGTTTTATTTTTATTTTATTTGTGGCTCTCACTTGGTGGTGCTAGGGGTTACTCCTGGCTCTGCACTATGAAGTTGCTCTTGGCAGGCTTGGGAGTTCATATGGGATACAGGGAGTTGAATCATGCTCCGTCCAGTGTAGATTGCATGCAAGGCAAATGCCCTACCATTGTGCTATAGCTCTGACCCCTTTTTCTTATATTTTATGATTCTTTGCTTAACCTTTCTATTTTTAGATATGATATGTATGTAATTATTTATTTGAATGCATTAAAAATCCTTGTCATATCCTAATAATTTGTATCTACTTGGTGCAAGATTGTGTGATTGTATTTTCTTATTTAATTCTTCCTCATCCTTGGTATGACAAGTGATTTTTAAAAATAACAGTACGGTTTGGCATTCTAAAAGTGTCTATATTATTTAAATCAAAAATTTAGCAGGTTTATTCAGAGAGTACTTTGCTGAGTGCAAAGAAGGATTGCCTCCTTCCTCCTGTCAGGTGGGGCTGGAGGATGGCTCCTTCATTCTGCTTTTATTGACAAATTGTTTCTTGAAAATGTTGCTCATAACTTCTGGATATGAGTGGAATGTCTGGGACTCACATGGCTTCCACTGACAATGAATTTGGATTACCCCCTTCCCACTAGATGCTGATGAAAAAGCTCACTCTCCTGTATGTCTTATCTGACAGAATTTGGGGGAATGGAGCTTGGAACAACATTTTCCTACTTACCAAGGGTGGATGTCTAGATTTCATACTCAGTTTTGTTGACAGAGGTATGGGGTGATGTAGAGTTATTTTCAGCATTGCTAGGTTACATTAGACTAGCTATTTACAGTTATATTTTTGGCTTTGTTTCTGTACTAACTTTTACTGCTCCTTTGGGCAGATGAATAGATCTTCATTTATCTTTCTGTATTTCTTGTTTTTTTTGTTTGTGTGTTTATAACTCATGGTATTTGTGGAACTCCAGTTCTCCAGTATCTAATGTGTAATATGTGAAGTAAATATCAACTACAGGCAGTGCAGACGTTTGTGTTCTTTGTCTCATGCAACTTATATCTTTCTTTACGACCTCCTTGCTCTGTTTGTTTTATAAATAGACCCATAGCTTTTCATACATTTAGCAGGAGTAATAGGGAAAAGATTTTTTCTCCATTTTCCTGGAAGCAGACATTCTAGCAGGTAGGTTTGGTTCACTCTCCAAACTGCCCTTACAAATTTTCAGATCAAAGGTGATAAATTATTTCAATTTTCCAGGGGAAAAATTGAGACACTTAGAGGTAATTTACCTGATCAAAGTTGCTCAGAAATGCGACCTTGGCTTAAAGTAAAACCTTGGAATTTTAAAGTCATTATTTTTTCTTTTTCTTTCTATATTTGCTAGAAATAAAAAAAAAACTGGGAATAAGAATAATGAGATAGGGGTGGAAGGAACAGCTACCAAAAGGATACTAAAGTATTATCTTTTTGGCTTGCAAGCAGCAACTGTTGGAAATTTCAAATCTAGAACTTTTCAAGGTGAGTTTATTGAACTTTGAAATGTCTTTTTATTTCCACAGTTTGAGTATATAATTCTCATAGTTACATGTTTATATTTCATCTTATAAATAAATTACTTCAAGGTTTTATGTGTGTACTGTTACTCAAATGTCAGGATACAAATTTAGTAATCACTGGTATTTTCTTGATTAAAGAAGTGCATTAGGATGGAAAGGATGGGAAAACGTTTCATCACCTTGTAGTACAATCCTTGTACAACAATCATCTGGGCAGTTTTTGTCTGAAAAATTCTCTAGATTTCATACTATTTCTAAAAGGAATTTTTCAATTTATTTTTATTTTTATACATATATTTATTTAGGCACCATGATTACAAACATGTTTGTAGTTGGGTTTTAGTTATAAAAAATAAAAGAACACACCACCCCCCTTTTTACTAGTGTACATTCCCACCACCAATGCCCTCCATCTCCCTTTTCCCCTATCTCTTACTTGTACTCAGGACAGGCGTTCTATTTCTCTCACTCACTACCATTATCACAGTACTTGTCAGTGTAATTATTTCTTTAACTAAACTCACCATTCTTTGTGGTTAACTCACATCGTGGCCCAGACCTTCCATTCCTCATCTGTATTGTCTCTGTGTATTTAAAATCTGTTGCCTAGAGACTTGCCTTTTAAACTGTAGAACATGGACTGTGTAATTATATGAGGGGGGATATGAAAGAAGGTTTTTGAATTCAAAATCAAAGTAATAATGTATTAGAGGCGTTTTTGGCAGTCTCTTTTGCCAGTGTTGCATATTCTGGACAAAACGGGCTTATTCAGGAAAATGTTTTTTAGAGGCCCAGATCTAGAACAATGGTTTCAACCTTTTCACACCTGCAAACCAGCATCATATCCAGACCTACAGTTGAAAAACATTGCTTTAAAGTTCTTGGAAGATTTTTTTTCTAATCCTAATAGATTTTGTAATAGAGCATTCACAGGCCTCTTTTACTATTTCAGCTGTGATCACTAACATCAGTTTTCAACACTTGCTGATTTTAAAGTCATCAGGGCATGGGAAATGAGGAAAACCCATTTAGGAATAAATGAACTGACATTTCATCATCATCCAAATTTTTCATTCATATGGGTTCAGACTTAGTGCTTGCAGGGTTTTCCCCGCTATCAATGCCATTTGGAACCATATGTAAGTTGAAGTGGTGTGAAACAAAGAACAATTATTATTAATTATATTGGAACATTTTTGAGTATTCCCAGACTCAAAAATTATCTACCAAATAACACATAAGAACTAAAATCACACTAGCATATAATCAAAGGAGGAATACTATGATAAACACAAAACAACATGTATAAAGTCATTCCTGGGGAAAGAGCTTGGTAGGACCACTCTTCCTACTTAGGATAGTGTACCCATGTGTGAAACACACTCTGAAAAATATTCTGAGCACTGTTCTGACCAACTTTCATTTGATGAACATTCTACTTGGATTTCTTTTAGACACTTTTAATCACTTTGTCCCTTCATAAAAGTGAATTCTATGAGACATACTTTCATAAAAACAGATGATGGATAAAACACTCTAAAGAAAAGTCGTGGTTGGGTTATGAGCTCTGGTTAAAATCAGATTATAGAGATGGTTTGACTAGTTATTTTTACCCCCACATGTACCAGAAGTATCATGTGGCATTGTTCCTTTTTGCATAGGCACACTAAAATGGGAAAATCTTACATATAGGAACAAGTTCTTATCTAATAGGGATAGGAACTCATAAATTTTATAGTGCAGGGTCACTTTTAACCCTGAACATTTGTCATGGGGACTTGACTTAGATCTCAACGGATTGGACATCAATCATACAATCCTAAACCTCAGATCCCAACATTGGTAATGGCACAGTTTATGGCACAGTATCAGGAATCAAACTCCCCCTGAGGGAGGCCTGAATGCCACCCTGGCACCAACCTGTTCTAGAGTCAGTCAATAAGACACTCTGAGGAAGGGGAACAACTTGATCTATGGGCAGGTTGCTCTAACTCACCACCCAATGGTGAGATGAAATCAGAAGATACTCCTTCCTAGGATCTGTGCAAGAACCAAGATCTCTAACTACAGAAAGCTGACTCTGACAACCATAACTGAGAAGAGCTTTCTCTGGGACCATAAAGAGAGACACTGGAGTTGAAAAACCAACATGCGGGGCCGGGCGGTGGCGCTGGAGGTAAGGTGCCTGCCTTACCTGCGCTAGCCTAGGAGACGGACCGCGGTTCGATCCCCCGGCGTCCCATATGGTCCCCCAAGCCAGGAGCGACTTCTGAGCGCATAGCCAGGAGTAACCCCTGAGCGTTACCGGGTGTGGCCCAAAAACCAAAAAAAAAAAAAAAAAAAAAGAAAAACCAACATGCTCAGAGACTGTAGTTGGTCTTTTGACAGTATGCTTCATGGGTAGAGATACCCTGTATCTTTTAGGCCAATGGAATTTCCTTTCCAATTTCCCTGATGTTCTCTGTGCCTATGCCAAAAAACAAAACAAAACAAAACAAAACAAAAAACAGCACCACATCCACACTTCTCTTACCTCCTTATATTTTTTCTTTTTTCTTTTCTTTTTTAATTTTACTTATATTCTATAGGGGTTCCCAACTTTTTCATAGAACCATAGAACTTGAGTTATTTTGATCAGTCTCATATTTCTCTGTTTTCCTACAAATTGAGAAAAGAAAAAAAAAGTGGATGGAGTCCAGGGGCCAACTGGTCTCAAGAGCATTGAATGGAATAAAAAAGGAGGTCGGATCTAAATACCTATGCCAAAGTCAACAAAAACAGAATCCAGAGACCAAAACTACAACAAGCTAAACACAAAATTGATCTATTACATTGGTACTGGGGGCTGGAGTAAAGGTATTAGATGTATGTGGGGAACTATGGTAGAGAGAGATCAACACAGGTGGCTAGAATGAGCCTAATTCACTGTCACTAAATACCTGAATACAACTATAAAAGACTTGTAATTCACAGTGGTCTCAATTAAAAAAAATAGAAGAATGTCAGTCTAGACCTGAGAGTCCTGGTTTAATAGAAATTAAGTTCTTTTGTTGTTTGCTCTCATGAAGAGTGGTGCAATATGAGTGGAGAAGTGAGTATCTAGGTATATATTTTTTCTATGATCTAGCTAAAACACAAATACAATTTCTTCACAGTATAAAAATACAAAAAAAATAAAGCAGACTCCAAAGGTAATGTAGAGGGAAAGGGACAGGGAGATGAGGCAAGTGTAGAGTTATTTCTTTAAAAAAAAAAATTCCCTTCTCTGGCAGGAAAAGTCCAGTATTTGTACAGTAGGGCTTCACTCAGACCTTTGGGTTTTCCCTCAACTATCTACTACTCAAAAACTCTATATGCTCTTTGAACATGTTCTTGGTATTGTGTTAGAGCTTAAAGAAAAAATATTTCTTTCAAGGCTATAGTCTTTGTGCTTTTTTAAAAATATTCTAACTGAAAAGATTATTCCCCCCCCCCTAAATTGCCTATGGTGTATCCCAGGCCTTCAACTATAGAACTGACTCTGTTGATGCTTTCAGATTTGTTTCAAGGGATAAAAAAAATTTTTTTGCCTTTATTACCAATATCTGTGCAGCCTATACTGCCTTTGTTAAAAGCATAGGCATTTTTCTGCTTGTTGAAGAGAAGAAAGAATTGTGATATAGGCCTCCTGCTTTCTCTTTTCTATTCCAAGATGCCCTGGTTCATATAAGGAGACCGTTATCCAGACTAGAAAGAAATCTGTGCTATGATCTTGGTAGGAGGCACGATTAAGTTTGGGAGCATCTGAGAAATCACAATTACAATTGTGTGGGGTTGTTTCTGGAAGCTAATTGTCACCTCTAGAAATCAGACCAGAAGGAGTAAATGCATTTTCCTCTGATAAGGGAAGGGGCAAGGAAATGAGTAGTGGGGGTTTGGTCTTTCATCCTCCATCCACAGGACCTCTATAGCATCTGAGACTCCCCCCTGCGGTAGATAAAGGAGATAGAGAGTCAATGAAGAGTTGAAGCATTTACATTGGTGTTGATGGCCACAAGGGTGGTCATTCTCTGTCATTCAAGTAAAGTTACTTCCTTACTGTATCAGCATTGGAAAGTGTCAGGGATAGCCAATCTGAGTGTTTTTTCTTTATGTTTTACAATCTTCCATTTGATGTTTCTTGTTTCTAGATAATGGTTTCTCTAAACAGCCATCATTATCATTTTGGGTAAAATGTGGAATTCAGGAAGGTATCTATCCACATGTTTTCACTCCCTTTTCAGGATACTAGACAACTGCTGACTGCTGCCAATAGTAAGAAATACTTAGGATGTACAAAGATTTCAGAGAAAATAATTAGGAAGAATTATATATCCTTTTTCATTTGAAGCACAGGATTAATGTTTTCTTAGAATCAAAGTGTTTTGGGTCCACAAGCGAGTGGCTTATTTCAGTAATCATTTTCTTTATCTTGGTTTAAATTTGAAAACTTGGTGACATTTAATTTTTTTTCACATGTCACTTTAACTTATTTTATGTAATAAGGCATGTTAAGGTTTGCAGAGACTAATACATATTATTTCTAGGTTCATAATTAAGTAATCGCTATATGTAATGGCTATAATTGTAAAATTTTGTGTACCAATAGCACAGAGGGTAGAATGTTTATCTTGTGCATGACTGACCCAAGCTTAATCTCCAGTACCTTGATAGTTTCCTGAGGACTGTCAGGGGTGATACCTGAGCACAAAACCAGGAATAATCACTTAGTATTACTAGGTTTATCCCCCTACAGGAAAAATTGTTTAATTGAAAAGAAGATGTTTATATATATTAAATATTGCTGTATAGGAGTTCTCAAGAAAATGGGGCTTTGTACATTTTGATATCAAAATAGAAAGTATGATTTTTACCTTTCTCAAGTTATAGAGCATTTTAAATAATATTAGAAAATTTCAAAGCTTAGTAATTGTATCTGAAGAGAAATAATAAATTAGAAAAAATATGTTGGGGCTGGAGAGATAGCATGGAGAATAGGGCGTTTGCCTTCCACACAGAAGGATGGTGGTTCGAATCCCGGCATCTCATATGGTCCCCTGTTCCTGCCAGGGGCGATTTCTGAGTGTACAGCCAGGAGGAACCCCTGAGCATTGCCAGGTGTGACCCAAAAACCAAAAAAAGAAAAAATGTGTTGCCTAAAAATATGTTACCTTAGTCTTGAGAAAAGTTTTCCAAATTTAACAGATATCTATAGGCTCTCTATTATATACTGAGTGGTATAAGAAGCCCTGAGAATTCAGCGGTGCATTTAAGTTAATTTTTAGTTTCAGGAAGTTTAATGGTCTGTCCATGTCTAGTACCCACTGTTCTTTTAACTTCAAAGTGAAGGCCATCATCAGTATTACCTGGTATATTGGAAATGCAAATTTCAGATCCCACTACATAACATTTTACATTTATCAAAATTTCCAAAGGTTTCAATTGGCCATAAAATTCTGAGCCCTTTTCTAGGAGTCAGTTTAAGAATTCAGGCTATTGCCACCATATATGGGATTTCTCTGATGATAAGAATTAGCTCAGAAATGAGAATATTTTTAAGGAGGTTCTCATAGAGGAAGTGCTTTTATCTCTGAGAGACTGGGGAAGGAGTATCCTCTTTCTTCACTGCATGCTATGCTATCCAGACATGTTTCCTGAATTTTTTTTGCAGCCAGATAAGGAAGCTATGGCTAGACAGAGGCAAGGGCATCACAGACATAAGGAACAAGAGTCTGAGGAAATTTTACCTGATCTCCACCCTGTATACAGAAGACAGAAAATGCCTTTATGTTCTAATAGTCTCTTAAAGAAGCTCTTTTCTTTAGCCTTAGTGAAAGTTCTCTTAGGAGTTCATATTTGAAGAAAGGTGTATATATATAAAACACAATAAAATAAGCAAACAAACAAAAAACCAGAGTAGGTAACTTTGATAATCAACATGTTATCTAGGGAGCACCAAGAGAGCTTGGGATCTGCCAAAATAGAGAAATGAGACATAGTTTTGGGAAATCTGGGCATGGAACCAATTTGGACATAAGGTGGAGGAGTGAAACTGCATATTTTGCAGATAGAGAAGAGGGAGTGGTGAGTCATAGAGATATACAGATGCTTAGAATGGTTGTGAAAGAGTAGGGAGAAGCTTATGGATTTCTGAAATGGGATCTGCAAGGGAGCCTCAGGCCAAGTCAGTCTCTGGGATCATCTGTTGCTGTCTTCCTCTCTTGTCCTCACACTGTCTCTTCCCAAAGCAAGGCAGTGGCCTTCATCCACTACCTCCTCCTTTCTCTTCTAACTCCTCTTCCCACCCCATTCCAGTGCACTGTCCAAATTCCAGGCTATAAGAGAAATTGAGAATTATTTTCAGGAGGGCTTTCTTAGAATGAGTTAGGCTAGTAAAGGGAAAAGAATTCTTGAATTCCCCTTCACACACATTTTGTTGTCAACACATAGAATCACCTATAAAGTATGCAATAATTAAACCTACTTTCATTTATTGAGCATTTATATACTGTTTTGTGCTGTGGAATTTAAAGGCCATGTCTGTTTTAATATCTTCCTACTGATGAAAGTAGAAAATCATTTCATACTTATGTTTTTTTCAAGTGACTCACTTGTGGTATCCAGTTGTTAAAGATTCTTGCCCAGTTCCCAAATGGAGCGTAGAGATTTGAAGCCTTTTAAAGGGATCTGGGAACTTGGGTCCAGTGATGTACTCACGTTTCCTTGAGTGTGCATTAAGCCAACTGCTCACTGGTTGTTTTAAGCAGCAGGAGGTGACACTTGCAATGTTATCAGGGTCCTTTTAGAGATTATCAGCCATCTTTTACTGTTTTCATTAAAAGTACAGACCTCAGAATTGAAAAGGCCCTTTTAAGGAATTTTGTTTGAGCTGCTTTTTTTTGATAGTTGAGAAATCTGAACCTCAACTAGATGAAGCAAAGTGCTAGGATTTTTATATGATAGGTAGCAGTGCTTGTGCCAGAATCCAAGTATCTTAATTCTGAAAGAAGATATATTTTTGAGGGACCATTTTTTATTGGAATTTAATTATTCAACTAAGTTTTAAAATTTCTAGTCAGCTATTGATTTTCATTTTGTTTATTTAAATGTGGAATATTCTATATTTCTTCCCCAAATTGAATCTTTCTTCGGAACCTAATGACATGCAATTTTATTCCACAAGGCAGGTCTTCCAGATAAAGTAGTGAGACGTATAGTAAATCTTTCACCATTATAAAAAGCAAGGACAAAACAGAATAAAATTGTGAAAAGCAGTCACTTAAGATTTCTTTAAATAAAATCAAGATATATAAAGGCGCATATAGAAGCATTCATTTAAACTGAACTTCGAGTTAAAACTGTAAAAATCTGTGGCATTTTTTTTGTCTGTGGATGCTTCTGTTTATCTTAGTAACAAGACAGATTTTGGTCAGATAATTTCTCTTATAGAATGCTATGTCGATCTATTGAGCAGCCTCAGTCCTAGAAGGGACAACTTAATTTTGAATAGAGCAAATAATGTAATTGACACCTCTAAATATTAATGAAAATAACATGATGTGAGTGACAAAAATGTATGGTCAATGATGCAAAAGAGTCTGAAGTAGTGATTCTGGGGAAATTGTCATAGGGGAATCAGGGAATATATTGGTTACTATGGGACCAGAGAGACAGTACAAGGGTTAACTTGTTTGACTTATATATGACTGACCCTGGTTCCAACAATAGCACCCCATACAGTTCTATCTCACTTTTGCACCAAACGAATGCTTATAACATTACATTATTTAGCTCACAACTGATAAAAAAATATGTGTGCATGTAAGGAAGGTAAAAGAAATAGAACAATATTGAAATGTTTGGGCCCAGAGAGATAGCACAGCGGTGTTTGCCTTGCAAGCAGCCGATCCAGGACCAAAGGTGGTTGGTTTGAATTCCAGTGTCCCATATGGTCCCCCGTGCCTGCCAGGAGCTACTTCTGAGCAGACAGCCAGGAGTAACCCCTGAGCAACACTGGGTGTGGCCCAAAAAACCAAACCCCCCCCAAAAAAACAAATGTTTTGTGTTAATATAAACTGAGGATAAGTTTTAAGCTAAGATCTGTAGTGCAAATCCTAAACCACATTAATAAATATTAAGAAAAATCTTACAAAGGAATTAAGAAGCACGAAAAGCCAATGGATAACTTGGACTAGTGATAACTTGGATATAAAGTATGTGCCTTCCCTAGGTTTGATTTCTGGTTCCACATGATCTCCCAGGCATTTCTGAGGGTATCCTTGTAGACCCCAAAGTATGTCAAGTCTAGGCTCTAGTTCATCAAACCTGCTTGATGTTTCTGGTAGTGCCTAGCAGTGCAGGGCCTGAGCAGTACCCTGTTCTTGGACCTTCGCATAGAACCGCCCAGACAGTTGACCAAATATAACTGAGAGAGTGTCTATTTGTTTTCTGATCACTATTTGCAGCCTGTCCCCAATTATATCTCCATTGCCAAATGATAACTTCATCACCACAAAAGAAAATACTAATAGTGGAATAGAGGGACCAAAGATAAATAAAGTGCCGGTGAAGGGACCAAAACAGCAAATGTAAACAAAACCATACTGAAGCTACATTAAATGTAAATAAAACTTCAAAAATAAGAGCTTGTGCCTGAAGTTAAGGATCTCAAATCGGGGCCGGGCGGTGGCGCTAGAGGTAAGGTGCCTGCCATGCCTGAGCTAGCCTAGGACGGACTGCAGTTCGATCCCCCGGCGTCCCATGTGGTCCCCCAAGCCAGGAGCGACTTCTGAGTGCATAGCCAGGAGTAACCCCTGAGCGTCACAGGGTGTGGCCCAAAAACCAAAAAAAAAAAAAAAAAAAAAAAGGAGCTCAAATCTATAATACAAATTTCAAATGAAAAGGCTTAAAGAAAAAGCAAACTAAATGCAAAAATATAATAATAGAAAGAACAAATTGACATATAAAAATAAAGAATATTAGAGAATCACAAAGATAAAAAATTAACAAACTTGACAATTTAGGTAAACTTACTGGGGAGGATAAATAGAAAGTGAGTGAGTGTGAGAGAGAGATCATTACTTAGCAAACTTAGGGATAAAAGGACTTTGATGTTTTTAAACTAGCAAAATTAAAAACATGAAGGAAATATTGATGCATTCTAAGTCAATAAATTGGCAACTTAGATCAAATGATAGAAATTGTGAGGTTTTCTCAAGGAGTAAAATTAAAGTTGAATTAAAACTAACAAGTTTTTCATAACAATTAAAACTCTTCAACATAGAAAAGCCTGTGCCCGGATAACTTCAGTGGTGAATTGTGTCAAAAATAGTAAGACAAGGTATTACCAGCTTTTCACAAACTTTTCCAGAAAAATAGAAGAAGGAACATTTTTTATCTCATTCTAGAATCAAAGTATGACCCAGTATTACTGTAAACTGCAGGGGTCTCAAACTCAATTTACCTGCGGGCCACAGGAGGCAAAGTCGGGGTGATCCTTGAGTGCAAAGTCAGTAGTAAGCCTTGAACATTGGGGGGTGTGACCCAAACAACTAAAACAAAACAAAACAAAAAAAGATTCCTCTAGGGCAGGGCCACAAAATGTTGTACTGAGGGCCGTTTTGGCCCATGGGCTGCAAGTTTGAGACCCCTGTGAGTGTAAAGCTAGCCTCAAGCATCACAGTGGGAAAAATGTATAGACCATTATTTCTTAAGAATATAGATGAAAGGTTTAAAAATATTAGAAAAATAATACAGCAGCATATACAGAAGTAGATACTGTAACTAAGTGGCATTCCTCTCAGAAAAGCAAGGTCACTTCATACCTGAAAATAAGTTAATATAGCATACCATCTAAACATTAAACATTATTAAAGTCATAGACATACTACCTTTTGCAATCTAAATACCCCATTAACAACATGAAAAAATAAACCACCAGCTGAATATATCAAATAATGTAGGTATGATAAAGAATTTTCATCTTTAACATTTTTAAGTTCTTTAAATGTAATATAAAGAGCAATAGACTTTGAAAAATGTTTAACTATTTTATCAAAATGATATAAAATAGTGAAGATACACATGAAAATATATTTACCATCACTAACTCTTTAGAAAATGAAAAATTTAAGGCCACAGTCTAATAAAAAGGTTTAATTAAAATGCAGTCTATAGAAAATACTGGTAAAGATGTTGAAAATTGCAAATTTATATGAGCATAAATGGATGCAGCTAGTTTGGAAAATAATTAGACTTTTTCTTTCAAAGTTAAACATAGGAGCTGTAGAGATAGTGTAGTGGGGAGTTTTGCTTTGCAGGTGACCAACCAGGGCTTAATCCCAGACTTTGGTATGGTACCCTGGACCCTAACAAGAATGATCTCTGAGTGGAATCACGAGTAAGCTTTGAGCATTGATTGGGTTTAAATGCTCATCCAATTTGAATATAAGTTTATCATGACTTTACTCTATGCCTAAATACCAATTCTCAAAATAGAGAAAGTCATATGCCTAGCTAAAGAAATGCTTGTGCCAAAATCAGTAGTTTTATACCTAACAATTTCCAAAGGATAACTACCTGTGTAATTAGAAATGGATAAACAAAATGTATATTCATACAACAACATGGTACACAGCGGTAAAACAAACTACTAGTACATTCTACAACATGCATGTGTTTTTAAAAATATGCTGAATGAAATAATACAGAGACAAAAGATAATAGATAGTGCATGATTATCTTTATATGAAATCTTCAGGATTTCTGCCAGCTGGGAGAGTTTGCTCAATTCTACTGCTTGGAAGTTTTCAGGTTGGGATTGGGTCTCTGCTTCAAACGGGCCTCATTCACAATCTGACTCTCAGTTTTTGTTCTATTAGTATTAAACTTCTGGTTTCCTTCTTCACAGTTAAGTTGCTTAATTATTTTTTAAAAAAGCGATTTTAACATGGAATTTATCATGCTGAGTGAAATAAGTCAGAGGGAGAGAGAGACGCAGAATAGTTTCACTCATCTATGGGTTTTAGGAAAAATAAAAGTCATTTTTGCAACAATCCTCAGAGACAATGATAGGACGGCTGGAACTTCCAGCTTACTTCATGAAGCTCACCACAAAGAGTGGTGAGTGCAGCTATAGAAATAACTACACAGAGAACTAACATAATCATGTGAATGAATGAGGGAACTGAAAAGCCTGTCTGGAGTACAGGTGGGGGTGGGGTGGGATGGAGGGAGATTTGGGACATTGGTGGTGGGAATGTTGCAATGGTGAAGGGGGTGTTCTTTACATGACTGAAGCCTAATCACAATCATTTATGTAATCAAGATGTTTAAATAAAGAAAAAGAAAAAAAGCTATTTTAAAAAAGTATATTTTTTCAGGGCTATCTGGTAAAAGCAGTAATACCTACCTATATATACACACATAAGTAATCCTGCATGTATGTACAGTTTAAAAATACCAAATAAATGATATTTTATAAAAAAAGAAAAGAAATTCTCTGAGTCTCTCTCTCCCCAAAAGAAACATAGGAACAAGTTTTAGAAATAATTGTGATAATTCTTTTGAAGTTGATCAAAGAAAACTCTCTCTTATCTATCAGCAGAGAAAAATACACCTCTATTTTGGGAAAAAATCTCTGGACTTTAAAGAGATTTGAGAACTATTCTGCATCTTGCTTTATGAAAATATCCCGTAGAAGGTAATTTTGGCTGACAAAACCAGTTTAGGTTGTAAATCAATAGTTTCTAAACATGAGAGCTTGGTACACCTGAGGTGCTTGAGCACTGACTCTAGAATTCCTAATATTGAAGTTTATAGTCTGAAAATTTGCATTTTGAAAAGCTCTCAGGGGTTGCTCATATTTTGTTACTGCCAATTGATAATCCTATCTTGGGGCTGTGATAGATTATATAGTGAAATACTGAATAAATTTACTTACTATTTTTTAAAGCAGCCATTGGATTAGATATTTTAAAATCTCCACAACAACCTTAAGATATAAAAATATGAGCAGACCCTCACTGAATTATTTTATTTTAATCCCACCACAACATCCCCTTAAGATATTGCTCTCATCCCCATTTTACAGAAAAGAAAGCTGAGTCTCAAAAATTAAACACTGCTTATAAAGTTTGCATGAAAGCAGATTTGGCTATTTTTAGAGCCTATTTTTATGAGTCACTGCCTATAAGAAATTCATGGTCTGGTGGGCCAATGAAGGGTAAAACTAAAAGGATGAAGAATAATGGAAAGTTACCAGTGCCATAACAAAGGCAATGAAGAGAAGTTGGTTTTGAAAAAAGTATGCACATTTTTGTCTCATTAAACAGTGCTGATGTTTAACATTCTACTATCCCCTTCTTGAAATTCTTAATATTTTTTATATGAGGGCCCTATATTTTCATTTTTCCTATGCATCATAAATTACATGGTGAACTTCTGGCAGTGTTAATTTATTGTTTGAAAGCATCCTCATCGAAGCCAGGGATATAGTACAGTGACTGAAAAGTATGCCTTGCATTTGGCCAATTCCTAGTTTCATCCCTAGCAACATATGATCTGCTAGCATGGCTGGATTTAGATCTAGTTTTCCAAACACTGCTGAGGTGGTAATACCCTGCACTGCAGGGCATATACAGCACTATATCCTCAAACTTTCTCATTGTTCTACTGGTGGCACAAATTGAAAAAAAAAATCACATGGGCTCCATTTGGGTACCTCCCTACCCCAAACAAAAGGATTAAGATTGCCTTAATAAGTCTGCAAAGTTTACTCTTTGCTGTTCTCTCACAATATCATTATGCAAAAATGAGCATGGGGTAAAAGCGCCACAGGCCAAAAGTGGGCAGAGTCCTTCTAGAGGACAACAAGCTAGATACAAGGGGATCACTTATACCAGCAGCCCGGGGGGGTAAGGAGGGGGGTATCTCATGCATGCTGGGAATGGGGAGGGAAGGGAGGTCAACTTTGGTGGAGGGAATTCCCCTGATTCAATGTTAATATGTACCTAAAATATTAATATGAAAGATATGTAATACTCTTTGATCAAAAATAACAAATAAAAAATACTGGAAAAAGGAACATGATATTTTATAAATGATTTTTGCTAACTCCTGTCCTATATTGATTTATTGCTACTTTTGTTATGATTAGTTTTGTGACCATACCAGCAATGCTAAAGAATTGTTCCTGGAAGGGTTCGGGGCACCTATGGGGTGTCAGGGATTAAGCACATACATGACAAGCTTCCTACCTGCTGTACTGTCTCTCCAGCCCCTATCCTTATTGCCTTAAATTCTTTCTTTTCCCCCTTTCTATTTCTTTATTTTCTTCTATTGTTGTTGTGATGTCTATACATTTTACAGTTATTTTTTTTTTTTGATTTTTGGGTCACACCTGGCAGCGCTCAGGAGTTCCTCCTGTCTCAATGCTCAGAAATCGCTCCTGGCAGGCTCAGGGGACCATATGAGATGCCGAGATTCAAACCACCGTCCTTCTGCATGAAGGGCAAATGCCCAAATTCCATGCTATCTCTCAGGCCCCCAAATTTTACACTTTTTAATGATGCTTATTGTGGGTCACATGCTTGTTTGTGGTACTCACCAGCGGTCAAACAATTGTATGCATCGTGGTAGACATCATAGACTTCCATTTTTCAGTATTAGAATAGGATTCTCAGGATAGCAATGTGATGTGGGGCCATGTTAAGAAGAGAAATCTTGGGGTTGGAGTGATAAGATGGGGTGGGGGGAGGCATTTGCTTAGTATACAGCCACCAGGGTTCAATCCCTGGCATCCCATATGTTCTCTGAGCCTGCCAGGAGTGATTTCTGAGCACAGAGCCAGGAGTAACCCTGAGCACCTTCAGGTGTGGCCTCAAATTCAGAATGAATAAATAAATAGATAAAAATAAATAAAAAATAAAAAGACAATCTTTGTTTCATGCTTGTAAGACATTATCACTAATTCATGTTCCTGGAGTCCCCATACTGTCACTAAAAAAAAATCTCCAAGTGGAAACAGTCCTAAAGTACTTTTCAGTGTTTGCATATATTCACAGTAGTACTCATTTGTCACCTAAACCTTAGGAAGATACAGCTAAAAGCTGATGATATCTAAAAGCTGATATATTATATAACACTGCCATGCTTGATTCCCTGAGTATGGAAACAAGAATATATTTGAACACCACTGGGTATGTTTCCACTGCAACAAAACAAAACTAATTCAAATTTGGCAAGGTAGGGAGGAAGGAAGAGTAGCATGTTACTCCCAAATATTCTATTCCATTTTGACTCTTTATAGATTGTTCTCTTAACTGTATATTGCAGTCTCTAAAATGCAGTTTTCTTCAGTAAAGCTGAGATTCTACAGTTTTATTACATTAGCTCATTTTTGTTTATTTTCCAGGGAGAATTATTCTTACTTTCCCACACTGAGTGTGGGAAAATTCCATTTTAAACATAATTTCAGCAATGCCCTAAAGGCGTGATGCCTTGTAGATTTCATATTTCACACCATAGTAGTGTTATCCGATTTTATAATTAACATTAAACTTTTATAGGAAAAAGGACCTTGTTAGACTAGTTGTTAACCTTTTAACGTATTTAAAGTTCATTTCATAAGGAGCCATATGCTTCATCATCATCATTCTACATGGACTTTGTTGCTAAGTGTTATGAAATCTGGTAGTGAAAGATAAGTATACAATACATTTAACCGACAACAGGGGCAAGTTAAGGGAGCAGAGGGAGCCTTAACTCTTGAATTTCCTAAATTACATGCATTTCATTTGCTATTTCCACATTCTGCTGATATTTCTTTTCTCTCACTTGTTTGTTTTTGTACTTTGTCTTTTTCACCATGCCCATCTCTCAATCTAAATATTAATTATTCCAACATTCATGATCATTTTCCTAACACTTCTGAACTCTGCTTGTGACTTTTCATCTTTATTTGCTGATAGCCTTCTCTCAGAGGACTTATTTTTAAGTGTTTCTGAATTGTTGCTCTATCACACAAATCAGTCTAGGGTAAGACACACAGCTGAAGAGATTATTGAGGGCTAACAGATATAAATACCACTTTCCAAAAATGCAAGTAATAATAATATTCAGGGGAACAGGTTCTCAAGTTGGGATATAAAATAGAATAGAGAATAGGAATCATGGCTATTGGAAATAGCCTACATCATTCCTAAAAAAACATGTGTTTTAATATACCAATAATCTCTCCTAAAACAAAAATTAAAGACTAAAACATGTCCAAGGAGAAATTTGAGAGTGATCTTTATATAAGTAGTTAGGCAGCCAAGAACTCTGTGTTCTAACATATATCCCTAGTGCTAAATAGAGAACCAAATTAAGCTAGCATATTGTTGACTTCTGATCTACTTTGTTTTGGATTAGTTTTAAGCATTGCCAATATTTATTTACATTAGTTGATTTGTAATTAAGAGAAATGGCTGAGTCTCATCTTACAGAGAGGTTTTAAAATAAGCATACAACCTAAGTTCCCAAACTGATACTTCTGACACTAGCTTGCACTTTTTATACTACTCATTCTGAGTGGTAAATCATTCTGATTACATGACCATCAAACATACATACAGATATGTTTACATATATACATATAATTTAGGTACTGGTGATTTACAAAGCTGTCAATAATAGACCTTCAGGCATACAATGTTCCAACTCTAAACCCAGCAACAGTGTCAGTGTTCTGCCACCAATGTCCCAGAATCCTTCCCCCAACATCTTTAACAAACACATTTTTATTCCTATTTTCCTGTTTTTCTGTATGGTTTTGGCTACCCAGAGTCTTTTACAATTCTGCACAAACTTTATAACTGACTGTTCTAAGGCCTAAAGAATGTTCTCTGAATTATTATTTGGATTACATTGAATCTACATGGTGGTTTATGTAAGGTTGTCATTTTTATAGTATTGATTCTTTAAGTCCATGAGCATGGAATATTTGTTGATTTCCTTAGGTCTTCTTCAATTAACAAATACATTTTTAAGTTTAATTATTTATCTCATATCCCATAATTACAGCAGTGTTGACTCTATAGCAGATTAGATGTAAATAGTAACCTCTCCTCTATACCACCTATGTGTCCAAACTCATGACCGATGTTGCCTCCAGATCACACATTTTTTTATTACACCTTTAATGTTTCTCCTTATCTGAATTTTTTATTTCTGTAACCTCGGGCCAACTCTCTGGCCATCTTTGATATCTTCCATTCCCACATCATGTTCTTATTATGTAACAGACAAGTGAGACCATCAGTATTTGTCTTTGGCCTCTTACTTACTTAATTTTTTTTAAAAGAAATTATTTATTTTAAAAAAAAAGTCAAAAAAAGCTGAACATTATACAACATTAACACAGTAAGCACAGTATTGCAAAATTCTTTATCTTTATTTAAACATCTTGATTACAAATATGATTGTGATTAGGTTTCACGCATGTAAAGAACACCCTTCTTCACTAGTGCAACATTCCCACCACCAATGGCCAAAAGGCACATGAAAAAATGCTCCTCATCACTAATCATCAGGGAGATGCAAATCAAAACAACGATGAGATACCATTTCACACCACAGAGATTGGCACACATCACAAAGAATTAGAACAATCAGTGCTAGAGGGATGTGGAGAGAAAGGAGCTCTTATCCAATGCTGGTGCGAATGCCGTCTAGTCCAACCTCTATGGAAGGCAATATGGAGATTCCTCCAAAAACTGGAAATTGAGCTCCCATTCAACCCAGCTGTACCACTCCTAGGGATATACCCTAGGAACACAAGAATACAACACAAAACCCCTTTCCTCACACCTATATTTATTGCAGCACTATTCACAATAGCCAGGGTCTGGAAACAACCAAGATGCCCTTCAACAGATGACTGGCTAAAGAAACTGTGGTACATATACATGATGGAATATTATGCAGCAGTCAGGAGCGATGAAGTCATGAAATTTTCCTATACATGGATGTACATGGAATCTATCATGCTGAGTGAATTAAGTTAGAGGGAGAGAGATAGTCTCAGAATAGTCTCACTCATCTGTGGGTTTTAAGAAATGAAAGTCATTTTTGCAACCATCCTCAGAGAAAAAGAGAGGAGGGCTGGAACTTCCAGCTCACTTCATGAAGTTCACCACAAAGAGTGGTGAGTGCAGTTATAGAAATAACTACACTGAGAACTACCATAACCATGCGAATGAATGAGGGAGATTTGGGACTTACTTTATTTAACATGGCACCCTCTAAGTCCATATAAGTTGCAGTAATCTGCATGATTTTATCCTTCCCTAGCTGCATAATATTTTATTTTGTATGTAAACCATTACTTTTTTTTTAAAGTATAATTATGTACTGTTGGTCAGTTGTGTCATTTCAGTATCATGACAATTATAGTAGACAATTAAGTGAATATAACAGCGCAAAATATTTTTAAATTAATGAGTTTTTATTTGAGGGAGAAAACACCCAATGGGGGATCATATGGGGTGATTGAATTCTTAAATGTAGTTGGAAATTTAACCTGACCACAAACAAAATAAATGTCCTGCAAGATGTAATATCTCTTCTATTTTCAAATACATGTTTTATATCAAGAAATGGAATAACTTATTCACATTGAACCTTTATTCCTACATTTTTTGTGTGAAATCTCTGTTTTCCTTAGTGACAGAAAGTATTCTCACCAGCAGTGAATGTGACTTCCTTTTTATCCTTTATTTAAAAAAATCACATTTCTATCAACAACAAGAAATGATCATTCAGGTTGTGGTATAACCTAAAGCACTGCTTATTAAACTGACATGTACTTAAAATATACCAGAGGGATCTTAATAGGTTTTGTAAACCTAAGGTAGGATCAGATATTTCTATTTTCCAACTCATGCTTCTTCTGCCAATGGTCTGAAGACAATGTATGCACTGTGTAGCTAGAATGTAATAGAACAAATATGGAGAAATGAGAAGGAAGAGGTCTTGTTTTCTTTGAAGTAAAATCTTTTTTGGGGGGGGTAGTGAGGAAATTCTGAAGAAGGGGGGGAGAGGAAAAGAGAGTAATGTGCTCCAAACATGGGGATTGCCCCAATCCACTATCTCTAGAAAGCAGGAATGGACAAGTCTCAAGTGGGAGATATAGGTGGCAGATGAATGTCAGCACCACTTGCATAGGCCAACAACACACCTGTGTTCAACACCTAATATGGCCCCAGGGACCATATGTGCTATGTATGAAAGAGAAGTGTTGTCTTGATGTCTAGCTTTAGCACTACCTTTTCACATGAGTAGCTAAATTTGTCCGTTCTAGACTCTTCACTTGAAAAGGACGTCTAAAGGGAATTTAAAAAAATTGATATTTAAATATAATTAAAATAGATTATCAAAATATTTTCAAAAATGAGAATGTTTTACCCTTTATAATGTACACATTCCGTTTAGCATTCAAATCCTCAAAGAAATTATTCATAGCTACTCTCAAAATTTGATATTAGAGAATATAAATCGACTATGCACTTAAAGAAATCACAAGAGATATGAATTATTTATACTAATCCCTGTTATTTAATTTCAGCATATAAAACATTTTTGTGTTAAATTGAATTTTTTTGATAATATAAACTAGAAACATCTCTAAAACTCAAGCGTTATTATTCTCCTGTAGAATAGGGCACTTTATTAGAACTTGTAATTAAATTGCATTATTCTTTATACTGCATACAAATGACTTCTTTTATAATAAAATATATTTTTTGTTTTGTTTTTAAGGGGCTCATATTTGGCAGAACTGAGGGTCATCTGAATGAAAGGCAAGCACTTAATTTACTATAATGTCTACCAGTCCCAATAATAATATCTTTTGACTAAAAATTATCAACACATCTTCATATACTGGTAGTTTAGTGACTCATTTAAAATAATTGTACTCATAGTGAAATGAATTCTAGAACAAATTCATTGAGTTATCATGAAAGAGAAAGTACAGATAATAAGGATCTTAAAGTTCCTTTTAATCAATGTAATTCAAAAATAATTTGTTCATTGGCAAATATAGTGATACCTAGACATATATCTAGAAGAAGTTGTTTTTGTTCAGTTTTCTTTTACTAGAGGATTAGAAACGGGTTCCTGTTGAGGGCCGAGGTGAAAGCTAAGGGTCCTGGGAGCAGCAAGAGCTCAGGGTGAGGCCGCTGACCAGGGTGCTGAGAGGGGAGACATTAGAATACCACTGTTTGCTCACTGTAATGAGCATAAACTCTTTGTCGTGGTTTTGGTTTTGATCTGTGGCCCACACATGGCTCTGTAGTCAAAAATCACTCTTAACAGAGCTCATGGGACCCTATGTGATGTGCGGGCTCAAAAAGAGGTGGCCACATGCAAAGCAAGTGTATTTTTTTGTACTATCTCTCCAGGCCTTTTATATGACCAGTTGTTTCAAATTGTTCTGAACTTGTGACACTTCCCATTGGGATGTTCATGTAGAGTCCAGTGGGAAATATAAATGCCTTTCTAGGTAAAACACTATGAATTAGAGGAAAATTGAAATTTATTGTGATCCAATGCAAGACTTTCCTCTAGGGCATGTTAGTTGAGATTTTATTTGTTCAGTCTTTTTAAAGTTGAATTTAAAATTACACCGTGACCCTGAACTGAACTCCTAAATTTTATAGTGCTGTGAATTAATATAATTTTATAAAAGATATTTAAGATACTTTTTTAGTTCATAGTTGTTTTTTTCCTCATAATATTGCATTCTTTTCCATGAAACTGGATGAAAGCTCAGTCAAATATTTCCTGAAGTCCAATTTCTTTGTTATATATAATTAAAGGATTTCCCATTGCTACCATAGTACTCTTAAGGTGTTTCACCTGGGAATTACAGTTTTGAAACATTACTTTTAAAGCTAGAGAATCTAAATCATAGTGAACTAAACCTCGTAAGATTTTCTCCCCCATCACATTACATAAACTTTGAAAGGAAGTGAACAGTCACCAAGGTCCAAGGCCTTCCAGATTTGAAAGTGCTTTAATCACATCAGCTGTCATATTCAGTTTGTAAATAGGAATAAAAGGGGGAAGTTAGCAGTTGGAAGATTTCTACTGGTTCAGCCACTGTGTTCGGAGAATTCTCCTGGATGCTTCTACAACAATGATTCCTCTTCCATCTCATTATTCACACTCATCTTGGAGGAAAACTGGGAACATAGGTGGTAGTCCTATCCAAACACATGGGGATTTTGTTTCTAACAAGGAAGGGTAATTTGAATGTTGAGTAGCCCAGTGGGAAGCTGGCAGAACTTGGATGGCATTTTAATGAAACTTGATGATTTATCATGTTGTTGTGGTTTGTGCATGCTTAGGAAAGAATATCCACAATGAAGTTACTGGGTAATAAATTTTCCCTTATGTGTACCTGGACACATCTCTCACAGGTATTAAAATAAAAAATAAGCTTTGAGTATTATCTAAGGCTAGAATAAAGCAATTACCACAATGGTAGTGGAATGCAAGATGAACATGTCACAGTCGCACTATGGTAGATGGAATTGTTCACTCCTTCAGTGCCCCCTTGTGCCCAGTATACTGTAACAGGATAATAAAGTGAAGCATAGTTGGGACTTATTAAAAAGTTCCTCCCTCACATTTATAGTATTACAATATGTATTTAGAGCTACTAGAATAGCTAAAAGAGAAGATAAAACAAATTTTCATCATAGCAGAATAAAGTGTTATAGTTTTATTTTTCATCATGCTAAGTATATATTTTTTTCATTTAAAACATGATATATCGCTATTTTAGATGGCTTCCTCTTTCAGTCTATGCCTGGCAAAATTTTTAAAAACGTTTCAATCCATTTAAATCAATTGGCTATTTACTTGGGTTTTAATTTACAAATATAAAAATATATTAGAAATTAAGAGGGTTTGTAAAAATAAAATAATTATTTGGTTTGTATTAACATTACATTAATATAATTCTTAAAAGGAGATCACGGGTCACAATTCTTTTGACTGACTTAGAAAATAACTAAATATTTTTGCATTACAATAAAGCATAGGCTGGAGCAGTAGTGCTCCAGTAGTGCACAGCGTTTGCTTTACACATGGCTGACATAGGACAGACCGTGGTTCAATCACCCAGCGTCCCATATGGTCCCCCACACCAGGAGCAATTTCTGAGTGCAGAACCAGGAGTAACCCCTGAGTGTCACCGATGTGACCCAAAAACTAAAAAAAAAATTTAAATAAATAAAAAAATGAAGAATAAACAGAGCCCGAGAGGTGGCACAGCAGTTGGGCGTCTGCCTTGAATGTGGCTGACCTAAGACGGACCACGGTTCTATCCTCAGGCATCCCATATGGTCCCCCAAGCTAAGAGTAATTTCTGAGTGCATAGCCAGGAGTAACTCCTGAGCATCACTGTGTGTGCCCCCCCAAAAAAGCATAAACAGTTATTAAAACTGTTTTACTCCTGCTTGTTTACCTCCTAATTCATCTTTTAGTTTATCTTCTTAGATAAAATATCATTGCTCCAAGGTGGTCATACTAAAGTCTTGACATGTAGCTGCAATGTATTTAAAAAATAAAAATAAAAATTTATTTAAAAAATAAAAAATAATAAAACAAACCCCCCCAATATAGCCTGCCAGATATATTGCATCACATAAATTATCAACAATATGTCTTTCATTCCTAGCCTCTAAAACTTTAGTTTAAATGAGATGCAAATCTGATTTTAAGTAAATTACTCTAAATCATGGAAAGGGGTTAGGACACTTGCTTCAGGTTTTACTAGCAGCACTGCCATCTTACAATTGATAAATACCTATTCAAAGTAAAAGTTCTTACATTTTTATATGTGTAGGAATATATTGAACATTTAAGCTGGGGTTTTGCTAATCTGTATTTTGTAGTTACTAAAAATGATTCTAATAAAATTTAGAGTTGTAATAGTCAATTAAGACTACCTAAACTAAATCTCTGCACAGAATTTCACAGGAGAAGCAAGACTCAGTTTTATGGGTGAGTCAGGACTAAAATTAAGGATCCATCCATTAGTATATACCGATCTATATTATATTGTATGTGAGTGCCAAACTTTTGTTACCACATTCAGATACTTGCTATTCATGGGAGTAAAACTGCTTCAAATTATTGCTGGGACTAAATCTTAGAATTTTAAAACTTGTATGCTTCATTGCTGTATTATTTCTTTCTCTAAAACATTATACATGAGCATTCATTTCATATAAATATTCTTTGAAAGAAAATAGGTCAATATATAAGAATGCCATTGAGATAATAGAGGCAATATAAAGCTAATTTTTCTTTCATTTGAAATAAACTCATAAGTTTAATATTCAGTAGAAATGTAATTTATTTCAGATGAAGTGGAAGGGGGAACCTTTGGAATTTATTTTCAATAAAAGATCCTATAAGAAGAAGAAAACCCTGCGAACTCTGGTTTTATTGACACCCATTAACAATTATACTTGTAGCTTGTGTATGAAGCTCTTAAATTTTTTCCTTTAAAGAACTTTGAAAAGTTATGTAGGGAGTTATAAGTACATCTGATGAAAATGAATACCTTCCCTTGGTAAATGCATTTCAATATTCTTGGGAAACAATAAAGAGAAAGTTGAGATTATTAGAATCTCACCTGGTAATTTTTCACAGGGAAGGTAAAAGTGAGAAAGAAAAAGAGAAAGAAAGGAAAGACATTTTAAAATAGATATATTTTTCTTATTTGAAATAATTGCTTAGAGTGAAACCTTTTTTCTTCCCTGAAAATATTATCAGACTGAACAGTTTGGTGACGTATAAAATAAACAACTTTTGTTTAATTGAAATATATGGACAAGTAAAATATTTGCTCATTGTACATCATTAAAATCAGGCGGACAGTGGGAAAGTTCAATTAGTGTATCTCCTTGTCTCATTTTATCTCTGACATGAGATAAAACTTACAACTAAAGTAGGAAGAGATTTTTGTTCTTTTTATGAGATTCTGTTTCATCATCTTATTACAGAGCTTTTCCTTACCCTTAAAGACATTTGAAAGTTACCATTATATCCAACCCTAAAGGGAATGAATGAGTATGTAGTCATTGGAACCTTTAACACTGTGTTTAATGTATCTTTATTCCTCCTGGTATAATTTGCATTTTGGTGACATGAGATTATTTTATATGTAGTTGTGACAATATTACCTGCGAACTAGTTTGAAAGGCAAGCCACAGTCCTTTATACCAACTTGCTGAGTCAGAACCCATAGTTTTAGAAAATTATCTAATTATATGTGCCTTAAAATTTGAGAAATTGAATGATAAACTTCTTCATGTAGAAACAATTATTATTTGAGAATTGGGGGTGGTGGTAGAATCATGGGAACCCATAGAAAGATCTTAAATTTTGAGTTGGAGCGATTGTTGTAGTACTCTTTAGCTGTTAAATAATGACATCATTGCTGCTGTGAACTCTAATACTTCACTTGAAATTCAGATGAAAAGGCAAAAAAAAAAAAAAGAAAAGAAAAAAAAGAATGAATACACTAAAATCTACAAACTGTCTATTTTGGGATTGGAAATATTTATGCAATAGAATAAATAAAATTGTTTGCAAGAATAAAGCTTTATGTATTTATTTTTCATTTTTCCAAGTTGTTTTATGCAAACAACTATTCTACAACATCAGCTGGACATTATAATTTATTTACTCATCCAGATACTAATCTTAAAGAGACTATGTACTTGTAATAAAATAATGATTATGACATATTATGCTCCTTGAGAAATTCAGGCTTTTTCTCCTTAAGAAAAATTTCTTCTTGAGAAATTCATCAGGGATGAACACTTAGTGTTTCACGGAAAACTAGATCAGTTGCTCTTAACTTTAGATTGGTTGTAGACCCTTAATAGCATTTTGATGGTAAAGGCAACTTTCTCAGGAAAATATCTCCACTTTTGGGTTTTTAAGTGATCAGATTAGAGTCAAGATGAAGTCACTCATGCTAAGTCTCATAAGTAAACAAAAACTTAGCTCTTAATTTCTAATTATGGCTTTCTCTGAATAAAAAAAAAAGAAAGAAAGCTAAGTCAACAATTAGCAGTTACTTTCTTTTTACATCTAATCTGACCAGGCGTCAAAGCTTTTCTTCACTTTATATAAAGAAAGTATTTCTGTTCTTCCCAAATAGCAAATGCCCAATGAAACTTCCTTGTTTTAAGCAATGGGTCAGAGAAGATGTCAAAGATGAAATTAAATTATTTCCGAAAATAAATGAGAATAAAAACACTTATACAAGAACTTGTAGGACACAGTGAGAGAAGTATTTATAACTATGAAAGCTTTCAGTAGGAAGGAAGACAGGGCCCATATAGATAACTTGACTACACAACTTAAGAAATTGGAACAGGACTAAAAAATGGGGGGGAGGAGCCTAAAGGGGCAAGAGAAAGAAATGATAGAACATGGAGCAAAATTAATTAACTGTAATCCTCCCCCTAATATTCAAAATATTGATGAAATTAAGATCTGGTTCTTTGATAAAATAAATGGGATTGATAAAATACTAGCAAGATTCACAAAGAAAAAGTAAGAATCCTAATAAGCCAAATCAGATATGACAGGGGGAACATCAAAACATATATCACGAAATTCAAAGGGGCATCAGAGGTTACTTTGAAAATATTTACATCACAAAATGAGAGAAAAAACTTATCCAAGAAAAAGTGGATAAGTTCTTGGACTTCTATAACCTCCCTGTTGAACTAAGATGATTTGTAATACCTAAACAGACCTACCACTATTGAGGAATTTTAATTATAATCAAAAGTCTTTAGCAAAACAAAAGTCTAAGCCCAAATGGATACAATAGTGAGTTCTTTCAAATCTTTAAATAAGACCTACTGCAAAACCCTGTAGGCTTTTCCAGGAAGTTGAAAACAAACAAAAAAAAATCCAAACTATTTCTCTGAAGCAAATATTACCCTGCTACCAAAAACATACAGAGATACCGGAGAGGGGAGAATGCAGGCTGATATCACTGATAAATATAGATGCAAAAATCCTCAAGAAAATGCTAGCAAATAGAATCCAACAATGCATCAGAAAGGTCTTACTCCATGATCAAAATGGAATTCATCCAGAAGTGCAAGGATAGTTTGCATTACACAAGTTAATCAATTTAGTATGCCATATCAATAAAAGAAGAAATAAAAATATCATATGATCATATCAATAGATGCAGAGAAAGCATTTGACAAGACCCAGAACACATTCATGATAAAAACTTGTAGCAGTGTTAATTGAAGGAGATTTACTCAGCATAATCAAAGTTATTTACAACAAGTCCAGAAAAAATGTTATACCATTGAGGAAAAACTAAAAGCCTTCCTGCTAGATCAGGTGCAATTAAAGGTTGCCTACTCTTCCCACTTCTATCTAATATATGGAAGTACTTGCCATAGCAATTAGACAAGGAAAAAAATATCAAGGGCATCCAGATAGAAAAGTAAGATTTCAAGCTCTTACTCATTGCAGTTGACATGTTACTGTATTTATAATATTCTAAAGACATATACAACTATTTCTAGAAACAATAGATTTGTATAGTAAAGTAACAAGCAAAAGATTAATACACAAAAGTTCATGGCTTTTTTATTTGCAAATAATAAAAGAGGATAGACATATTAAAAATTCAATGCCATTCATAATTAACCTTGACCAAAGAGAGGAAAGAATTTTTATTTTAATTTTTTGGGCCACCCTGGCAGTGTCAGGAGTTACTGCTGACTTTATAATCAGAAATTACTCTTGGCTCACTTGGGTTACTCTGTGGGATGCCTAGGATTGAATTTTGGTGGGTTACATACAAGGCAAAGTATCTATCTGCTGTGATCACTGCAGCTCCAAGAAATGAAAGACTTATTAAAAAACTACAAAATCCTACTTAAAGAAATAGAGGACACAATGTAGTGGAAATACCTCTCCTATTTATGTATGGTGAGGATTAATATAATGAAAATGGCAATATGCCCTAAAGTCAGTGGTGTTTCTATAGGTATATATCTGGCATATTTTCAAAGAAATAGATCAGACACTTTTGAAATTCATGTGTAACAATTAGTACTTCCCATCCCCCAAGTTGCTCAAGCAATCCTTGGAATAAAGAAAATGGAAAGCATCACTTTCCCCAACTTCTACCAACAACTTGGTAGTAGAATAAAGACAAACCTTTTTTAGTTCAGTGGAATGGAGTGAATATCTTGAGATAGAACCTCAGATATATAATCAGTTAATCTTCAATAAAGAAGGCAAAATAATAAGTGAAGCAAGGAAAAGTGTCTTCAATAAGTTCTGCTGGGGGCTTGAGCCATAGTACACTAGTAGGATACTTGCCTTGCACACACAGTCAACCTGGGTTTGATCCCTGGCATCCTATATGGTCCCTCAAGCACTACCAAGAGTAATTTCTGAGTACAGCATCAGGAGTAAAGCTAGGGTCCTCTCAAGTGTGTCTCCAATGCCAAACAAAGGGGAAAAAGCAAGAGATAAAAAGGAACAAAACCTCATTCTAATGGCCATAGACAGAAGTCAAATCAAATGGATTAAAGACCTATATATCACACCTAAATCCATAAGGTACATTGAAGAAAATCTAGGCAGAACTCTACATGAGATTGAAGCTAACAGCATCTTCAAGGAAAAATACTATTGACCTAGAGAGTGGAATTAAATAAAATCAAATTGGATGACATTAAATCAAGAAGCTTCCGCACCTCAGAGGAAATGAAGACCAGAATACAAAGAGAGTTCATAGAGCAGGTGAAATTATGTACCCAACACTTAATGGATAAGATATTTATATTATAGGTGTAAAAGAACTCGTAGAACTTTACATAAAAATGGAGGAAAATAATGAACAAAAACTTCCTCAAAGAAAAATCACAAGTAAATGGCCAAAAGGTACCTAAAAATGCCCTGCATCAGCAATCATCAAGAAGGTGTAAATCAAAACAATAATGAGTTGTTTCTTTTTTTTTTTTTGTGGCCCCAAAGAGAACAAAGAATGAAAGAGAGGGAAGGAAGGAAGGAAGGAAGGTAGGAAGGAAGGAAGGAAGGAAGGAAGGAAGGAAGGAAGGAAGGAAGGAAGGAAGGAAGGAAGGAAGGAAGGAAGGAAGGAAGGAAGGAAGGAAGGAAGGAAGGAAGGAAGAAGAAGGAATGAAAGAAAGAAAGAAGAAAGAAAGAAAGAAAGAAAGAAAGAAAGAAAGAAAGAAAGAAAGAAAGAAAGAAAGAAAGAAAGAAAGAAAGAAAGAAAGAAAGAAAGAAAGAAGAAAGAAAGAAGAAAGAAAGAAGAAAGAAAGAAAGAAAGAAAGAAAGAAATAAATAAAGAAAGAAAGAAAGAAAGAAAGAAAGAAGAAGAAAGAAAGAAAGAAAGAAAGAAAGAAGAAAGAAAGAAAAAAGAAAGAAAGAAAGAAAGAAAGAAGAAAAAAGAAAGGAAGGAAGAAAGAGAAAGAAAGAAAGAAGAAAGAAAGAAAGAAAGAAAGAAGAAAGAAAGAAAGAAAGAAAGAAAAAAAGAAAGAAAGAAGAAAGAAAGAATGAAAGAAAGAAAGAAAGAAAGAAAGAAGAAAAAAGAAAGAAAGGAAGGAAGAAAGAAAGAAAGAAAGAAAGAAAGAAAGAAAAAAAGAAAGAAAGAAAGAAAGGAGGGAAGGGGAAAGGGAGAGCAGAAAGAAAGGAAGGGAAGGAAGAAAGAAAGAAAGTAGGGAAGGAGGGACGGGAGGGAAGAAAGAAAGGAGGGGAAATGGAAAGGAAGGGAAGGAAAGAAAAAAAGAAAAAGAAAGAAAGAAAAAGGAAAAATAAAAAGAAAGAAAGGAGGGAAGTGGGAAGGAAGGGAAATAGGAAGGGAAGAAGGAAAGAAAGAAAAAGAGAAAGAAGGAAAGAAAGGTTGGAGTGATATCACAGTGGTAGGGTGTTTGCCTAGCAATCCGTCAAACCAAGACCTAATGAGTTGTTTCTTTCACAAGAAAGAGACTGACACACATTACAAAGAACAGGAATAAATAGAGTTAGCATGGATGCGAGGAGAAAGGAACTTTCATTCATTGCTTGTGGTAATGTCAACTTGTCCAGCTTTTCTGGCAAAAATGAGTAGTCCTTCAATAGCTAGGGGTTGAACTTCCATTTGATCCAGCAGCCCCACTTTTTTGGAACATACCCCAAGTGTTAAAAAAAAAACAAAAACATTTTCATTTGCTATGTTCTATGTAGCACTATCTACAATGGCCAAAATATGAAAAGTTTGTCCAAGAATAGGTAGTAACTAGATATCAAAACCTTAGGTACATATACATAGTAGAATATTACTTAACTAAAACAAGAAAAAACATTTACTGCTATGAGGGTGGGCCTGGAAAGTATCATGCTGTGTGAAGTTGTCACAGAGAAAGAGATCAACTGACACAATAGGATCTCTTTCATATGTGGGCTAAAATAAAATAATGGTGGAATAACAGATACCCAAAGATAAAGGAATAAAGAACACGGGGACTGATATTCAATAGGAAACATGCTATTTGAGGAGAGTGCTGAAAAGTGGTTAAGTGTTATGATGAAGCTCTATAAGCAACAGTACTGGAAATCACAGTGTAAAAATATTTAAAATAATAGTTCTTCTCCTTAACTCAATTTTTTCCTTCTTTTCACTATACTCTGGGGCCAAGATTATTTGAGATATCTTCCATTTAAATCCTTGCATTTTTTCATGCAATTATTTTAAATACCACATATAAGTAATATCATTTTGTATTTATCCTTCTTCTGGCTTACTTCATTTAATATAATATCTTCCAGTTCCATCCATGTTGCAGCAAATTGTATGATTGCATCATTCCTTACAGCTATGCAGTATTCCATTGTATATTTTACCAATCTTCATAATGCACTCACCTGTCCAACAACTCATGTTGTTGGACATGTAGATTGATTCCAGCTTTTAGCTACTGTACTGAGTGCTGAAATGAATAGTGGTGTCCATACATCCTTTTGTATCAGTGTTTTTATGTCAGGGGATAGATACCCAAAAGTGGGATTGCTGGGTCGCATAGCAGATTGATTCTTAGTTTACTGAGAACACTGGGGACCAGAGACCAAGTGATCTCAGGTGCATTGGTGGTGTTATAAGGAGGCAGAAATAAATATCCAATCCAAAGTCAACAGCAATGAAATCGTGAGACACAAAATTAACAATGGAAACAAAATGGGCCTGTTATGCTGGCAGAATGGGGTAGGGGTAGTGGTATAGGAGGCACTCTGGGAACATTGGTGGAAGGAGGTTGACACTGGGGATGCAAGTGGCTCTGATATATTGTAAGTCTGAAACCCAACTATGAAGAACTTTAAATCACAATGGTTTTAATAAATATATGCATATTGTATTATATTTTATTTAATATATTTTTTAATATATTTTATTACATTAGCTATTATGTTATAGTTATATTATATGTTATTATATTAGTGCCCCTTGTAGAAGCAGACTGGTGTAGGCAAATGGGAGCATTGGAGGAGGGAAGTCAACACTGGTGAAGAAGTAGTGTCGAAACATTCATTGTATGCCTAAAAACCAATCATAATTTCAGGATGACTGTGAAATTGTGGGTTGTGTGTTCCAGAATCCCCAGAGAGGGAGAAAGATCTCCATGCCCCAAGTCTGGGTAGGACAAGAGACGCAGGTTCCAGCAGCAATTCTGATGCAGGAAATAATCCACACACATTTGGAAGGAATAGCAGACCAGAAACTCACACTGCAAGCTGTTCACCAACAAGCTAGTTGCTCCAACAATGGCTCCAAGAGCCAAGATGGCAGCTCCTCCTCCAGGCCTCCAAAGCAGCCTTTATTGGGGAAAAAAAAGCACACCCCTATGGGAGGGAAAAGGCAGATGAAGAGGCAATGGGGAAACATCTTTTTAATATATTCAACCAAAGGAACCAATTGAGAGACATCTAATTAGAGGGCAATATGAGGACCGATCCAAAGGCTTCTACCAACAAATGACTAAGTTAAAATTCTTTTTAAGAGATTAAAAAAAAACCTTTCTGTTCATGCTCAATTTTTTATAAGTATTTCTCATGTTGTACCTTCCAGATTCTCTCTTTTTGCTAGTATGGATGCTTACCAATGGATGAATCAATAAAGAAAAGCTTACTAGATTATTAAATTGTCAATGCAGATTTTTCTTTGTATGGATGGATTTAAAGTAGCAAATTTCATAATACTGTAAAAGTTCATCTATAGACTTCCTAATAGAGTTTTCCAATCTGGCTCATATTGGATGTGTCTGAGATTCATGAATCTTCAGACGTATCTGACTCCCAAAGCATATGCTAAATTCCAAACTTATAAGCATTTTTATGGAAAGATAAACTGCGATAGTCTGATTATACAAAACATACATTTCTTGAAGAGTGTGTCTAGTGGATAATAATAACTTTGAAGGTTTACATTAATTTTAACTATGAAGAAAATTCTTCACATGTGCTTTCCTTAGCAATTCAACAGAATGGATAAATTGAGAATTTAGGAATCTCTAAAGAAATTATTAGTGAACAAGTTTAACTTGACACTTGCTTGCTATTCTCTGCTTATTGATCTATTAACCCTTGAAAGCCTCTTCTTTCCAAACCCCATAATAAAATATTAACAAGAATTTCCAGACAGGTGTTTTGACTCCCAAGTTTTACTTCTATCTATGTTACACCAATCACATTTAAGTCATATTAGATAAATCGAACCCTTTCACACAATCCATTTTCTGTTAGCACAGAGTAGATGCAATTTAAAACAAAGATAAGGAAGGAGGGAAGTGCTAGGGAAATAAGAAGCTAGTTCAGAAGGCAGAAGTATAGGATGGATATGATAGTCCTTTTTCATAACTAGTGCAAGGAGAATCAATTGGTAAGACATTTGCTTTAAATATAGCCACTATATAGAAAACTCTCTTCAAACAACTTGAATTAACCATCATTTGAAGTTTAGTTAAACAAACGTTTAAAATCAAGAATTTCTGCCTACCTAAAATTGCCTACTTATTAATAGTGCCGTGTCTCTATTTCATAGTGTTGATATTTCAAAACATAGCTATTTGAATTATGTTTCATGAATCACCTTAAATTTCTTTACAAAATATGAGGCACTTTAATACATTTTCTTCAAGTGCTTTTTTTCCTTTAAAATATTTACTTTTGGGCCTTTAATTGTAAGATGCAATAAGTAGGCAATGACCTAAAATATTTTCCTTTGTTCTTTAATGGAAATTTGCTCAACTTTAATTTTACATTTAACAACAAGGGAACATTCTTGGGCAGTAAGAGTTGGCATGCTACTTCTTTAAAACTGAGTTTCCTCTTCTATGATTAAAATTTTTGGAAAATGATCTTTGGAATAAAATACTTTTCAAATTTAGAATATATGTGGTGACTTATTTTTTATAGCTGGAAGTCCTGTATGAATTATAGTGTCTCAAGTGGTCTTGTTATTTCATTTTCATTTACCTAATAGTAACAATTTACTCTAATTGAATCTTTTAATTGAGAAATACCAGGGCACTTTACAAGCATTAATTAATGCTCCAACTCTCCAGTGCGGTAGGTAAGTGTTAGCCTTGTTTTATAAATGGAGAACTTAAAGAACAGAGTTAAGTGACTTGCCCAGGGCCACCCAGGAAGACAAGGGATGGAAGATGGAGAGAAATGACCCATTCTTGGCTTGGGTCCCATGCTTATTCTCTTGGTTCTAAAGACAGAATCAGGCCTGTGTTTGATTTGTGTGTGTGTTTGTGTGTGTGTATGTGTGTGTGTGTGTGTGTGTGTGTGTGACATTAAAGAACAAGGAGAAAGTGTTGAGACTCTCTAATCTTGACTCTGTTTTATTTTATGGGTGAGCAAGTTTAATCAAGAGTAGTGAGGTGACTTTAATATCCAAAATAAATTTGTTCCTTCATTCATTTATTCAATAAGTAGCCAATAAGTACCTGTGGCATAGCAACAGCATATTTAAATTTTTCAAAAATAATTTAAAAATCAAAATCTTTGAAATTGAAGCACTATTTGACAATAGGAAAATACAGTCTATAAATGAATAAACAGTATTTTTAATTTTTAATCAAGATGTACATATATATATAAAGGATGGAGAAATATGTGTTTGATGGTGGGATGCTATTTTATATAGCATATATATATTTTATATAGGATGTGTCTAGTAAAAACCTCACTGTTATTAAACCATGCAAGTGCAGATATTAATCAAGGGGTCAGATATGTATATACTTGGAAGAAGAGATTTAAAAGTGAAAAGTGAAGAACTAGAAGTGAAAGTCTTACTGTAAAGGGTACTTGGCATGTTTTAGGAGGCCAACATATCCAAATGAAGCAATCAAAGGGAACAAAATACATGTATGCTTGTCTTAAAACATTTTATTGCATTCTTTTGGATATAACCAAGTACTTGTTTAAAAGAAAGTGAAAACTATTTAACATATATTTGTGCCCCAAATTCCCAGGCTGTTTTGTTGCAAAGTAAGTTGATAGAGCTGCTCACAAATGAATGCAGACAGTCACAAGCATTTGCTGAACATAACCAGGGAGACATCCCTTTATTTCATGAGATCAAAAAGTAAAGAAGAAGGGACTGCTTTCAAGGTCTTGGTCAAGCATTTTAAACACTTAAGATTTTATTTTATTAAAATAATTTAATTTTTAACTTTTGGTTTTGAGGCCACACACTGCAAAGCTTAGAACTTAATCCTTGCTCTGTGCTCAGAGAACACTCCTGGTGGCACTGGGGGGACCAAATAAAATACTGGAGATCAAGCCAGGTTTGACTGTGTGCAAGGCAACTGCCTAATCCCCTGTGTTATCTCTCTACTTCCAGACTTCAGATTTTATCCTGGCTGACACGTGATGTCATTAGATGACTTGGTTTTCACAGTGCCCTAATCTGATTTACATTTGAGAAGTTTGCTCTGGCCATTGTATGAGGGGTAAGTATAAAAATAAGGAAGCCTATTAAAAGGGACAGGGATTGTGCCAAAATGAAATACAGTTGAAAAATGTCAGGAAATAGTAAAAGCCACCATGAAGTGAAGAGATGTTTTCAACTTCAAGCCACAAATCTTTCTCCTTTTTATGCTTGGCTGTTTAATATAGTTTAGAAAATCTAAAACAATTTCTTCTAGGTGAACAACAATTGTGCTTACATTTGCTCCTAAGTGTGCTTCTTCGGATACAGAAGCCAAAAAAAAAAAAAAAAAAGACTTTTATTCTTTGCCTTTGATGGGCACATATAGGTCACTCTGATGAGACAATTAAAAAATAGTTTTGAAGCATAATTCACATAACATGATTACCTTACTGTGAACAGTTATGGTACTGAGGTAAAACGTCTTGCATGTTTGTTTCAAAGTAACCGGAACCTTCATTAACTCCCATTTTTTCCCTATTGCTTGGTAATTAGTTTTGTAATTTAAGACTAAGGGTTTGTTATTCTTTGATATTGTCTACTCTTCTTTTCTCTCTCTCTCTCTCTTGTTTTATCTCATAGATGAGAAATACTTAAGAAACCAACTCTTGTGAATCAAAGAGAAAGAATGGAAGGGAAAAGAATCCCTGCTGTAGGTGTTTGGCTAGAGATAAACTAGGAACACAAGGTGAGTGCATGAATGGACTGTTAGATATCTTGGGCGGTTGCACTTCTCAGAAGTTTGGCGAGTCCATTTCTGAATTGGGGCTAATAATGGTGATTCTTTTATTAAGTTAGATCAATCACCAGCTCAGATTATTCAGGTAAAACCCTGCCTGATATTTCTTAGAAGTAGATGGATTCATAAACTACCAGTAACTACTTCTTAGTAGATTCATAGATGTATAGATTCTTTGAAAAGAGTCTTACTTTTTTGAAAAGAATGCTTTGCTTGATAATACTTGTAAAATATGCAGAATTTTTCTATTTTCTTAAAAAAATAAGATTTTTTAAATATATATAAAAGGCTTCTATATCAGCCTTTACTTCTTACTGCTTTAGATCTTTAAGCCTATTGAGTAAGTCATAGACCTAAGTAATTCTGGTGGTTCGTTGTCATCTGATATTTTTAAGTGCACCCTACCCTGTAAAGTCTAAAATATCTTATTTATAGTATGTATATCTTTGTGTAGTTACAACCCATATTTTACCAGTATTAGTTAATGTGATCAATGGAATTCAACTGAACTGTTGTTTCTAAGACTTTTCATAAAAGACTATGACATCCATTTTGGTCTCTTAGATTTTTACTATGACAAATAAACTCTGAACTACTTTCACGAAATGCCCATGTTTCAAGGAACTGAGGGCTCCAGAAAGCACTTGAGCCAGACACTCTATCCAAGGCCCTCCCAGTTTCTTGACCTTCAGAAACCAGGTGTAATAATAAATTCTTGTATTACTAAGATACTTCTTGAAGAACAATCGATTTACCATGATGAATAATATATAATATAAAAGATATAATAAGATAATAAAAGATATATTGTAACAGTAAGAGAAAAAGAGAATTATAGAGAACTTGATGGCTATGGATTTAGCAGGAATTCTTGATAAATATTGCATAAAAAGTGAGATTAAAATTTAAATGGGCTCCTAGATTTCAAAACATATTTTTAATTTTAATATAACTAACTCACAAAAGTGTTGACATTTATGCTTTTTGTTTTGGAATTACAGGAATTTTCCAAAGACCCTTTATGACTGTCATTGGGTCACTTCTTGTGGCCTCAAGCTTTCCTCCTCATCACTTGATAACCTTAATTCTGCAATTAAAATTTAAGGTTTATTTATTTGAAGGAAAATATTTTCTTCAAATATTTATATATTTTTATATTCTTCTAATTGTGATTAATTTGTTATTTGCTTTTCCCCTTTTATTTATTTTACTTAGCATGATATTCCCCAGCTCCATCCATGTTGTAGCTAAAGACAACATTTCATATTTTCTTTTTTGTTGTTGTTTTTTTGTTTTTTTGGTTACTCCCAGCAGCGCTCAGAGGTTACTCCAGACTCTATGCTCAAAAATCACCCCTAGAAGGCACAGGGGACCATATGGGATGCCGGGATTCGAACCAATGACCTTCTGCATAAAAGGCAAATGCCTTACCTCCGTGCTATTTCTACGGCCCAACATTTCATATTTTCTTACAATTACATGGTATCTCATTGTATCTGTTGTTGTACATCTGGGTATGGGAAATTTTAGTGCTGTTCAGTGAAAGGAGAAATTCAGTAAAAAAGTTGTTTGTTGTAACATAATCCGTAGTTTCTCTTTGGGATATATTAAGTTTGAGATGCTGAGTGTTTCTCAGGTGGCTCAGGTGGCAACAAAAAATTGCAATTTGGAAAGAAATAAAAAATAAATAAGTGTGGTAAATATGTGGAATCATGTTAATTACGGAGTGGGTCTCATGCTCTTGTTGTGAACATCGGCCAGGAAATGAGAAATGAATGTCTCCATTAAAACACAACTCACTTAACAAATTAAAATTTAAAATGAGAATGCCTATGTGTGTCAAGTTATTCATCATAGGCCTGTTCAACATAGGACATTACTACAGAAGGAACCTTTTAAACAAACCCTTTATGATACGAACTTGTACACTGTTGGAACATGCAAAGATTGCTCTGGGACCTTAACTCTTGAACTTCCTAACTTTAGTATATTTTTATTTGAAAATTTCCTAGTTTATTAGCACAAATTTACAAGTTAACAATATAGCTGTGCTCACTGGGTCCCAATATATTAGTATTTCTAAGGAAAAAGGTACCAACGTTATTGTTATGAGTCTACAGAAATCTAAAAAAATACATTTCAAATTCCATATTAACTTTACTTCAAATGAATTTCTTACCTTGTATTTTCCCAGGAGATTTGGTACATACAATTTCAAGGGTTGTTTTATAAATGACATGGGATATAAGAAACTTTTAACCTTCAGATTCTTCAAAAACTGGATAAAATAGATAGATTTTGCCTTCAAAGTTTGCATAAGAGGACGCTACAAATGTTTGCATAAAGATAAAAAGATAAAGAAAGATAAAAAGCAGCCTCGCAAGAGGCCAAATGTTAGCTCTAAAAGTTACAGCACCAAGATTTAAAATAATACATTTTAGCGGCGGTGGTTAGGACGATGTATGTTCAACATACTTGAAGAGAGAAAGATACTGGCAGATGACCCAGTCTCTCATATTGGTAAAATGATAGAGCTTAAGTGACACAGAACTTCTTGAAAGTTGAGTGTAAATAGAATATTTTACTTTTGCTTTTCATAGCTTAATTTTCTGTGTATAAGAAGTCTGATTAGCCGGGAAATGAAGATTTTAAATTTAGCCTTAATCATCCAATCTGGTGTTTCCTTTCAAGTAACTCCATTACCATCCTGGATCATTCAATCATGATATGTCCCCAGCAGATGGCAACAGTGAGTGCAATCGAATGAAGAGCTGGGGGTTAGGTATTGGGAGATAACCAAGAAGGGTGGCATGCCATGTAAGCAGAAGGGAATTATGTGTTAGTTATTTAAAGAGAACTATGCTTTCTCACTTATCAGACCTTTCACAAACTCATTTTTTATCTGCCCAGATAGATTTGGATCTCATGCCCTTCTCTGTTAACCAGAGGGGGGTCCTTTTAATGACCTATAGATTTTTTCCTCTACATCAAGGGCCTAGCGGTTTGTTAGGGTTTGATAAAGTTATTTTCCAACTCGCCTTTCCTGACAGGCCTCTGAAAAACAGCTCTGACAGCCAGTAGCACAAAATAATTTATTGCTTAGAAGATTTAACAAGAGCCAACTAATTTGATTGTATTAAGTAGAGTATCAGAAAGTGAGGAGGGATTACTGAATTGTTTTCTAACAGGCAAGAACAGGACCCATGGGGTTAAAGCTGGCAACAGCTGTGGACAAAGAGATTTCTGGCAGAGACAGCAGCTGACTAATGAAGAATATTATTTCTTTGTGGAGGACATGTCGGAGAAGCCAGTCCTTACAGTGGCCTTTGTGTGATTTAGAGCCAGTATCCAGAAAAACACATTCTGGCAGAGTGGGCATACTTACAATTAGTCCATGTACAATGAGGGACCTGAGTTTTATTATAGATTCAAGAAGCATGTTGATGAGGAAAAGTTAACAGAGATGAGTGTTCTTGAGGAAAGTCTTCCTTTATTGGACTGCCGAGTTTTGTAAAGACATCGTTTACAGGCAATGGATAAGACACACCATTACTGAAGATGAGCTTGCCTGGAGTCTACTCTAAGTAAAAGTTACCTTAGAGATATAATAAATGAATGAGATTGCTTTCGTCACAATGTAAAAGAGACATAAATAGAAACAAGTGAAGACGTGATTTCAGACATAGTTTTAGTGATGAAGCTCTAAAAAAATGACCTCTTACTGTTCTTCTGGAGTTCACTGGGTAACCATTTTGCAAAAACATATCCCATTCCAATGGAATCTGAACTGTTAGTAACATTCTGATAAACATTTCTAGACCATCAAAAAGGGGTCTTACTTTCCTCTTTCTCTAAAACCAACTGCTTGACATCATATTAAGTCATTGTTTTTCTTATTTTCTTATTTTGGGTTTGGGGGTTCATACCCAATGATGCTCAAAGCTTACTCTTTGCTCTATGCTCACGGACCATTCTTGGTATTGTTCAGGTTATCATGTTTGATGTCTAGAATCAAACACAGATTGGCCCTGTGCAAGATAAGAATCCTATCTGCTGTACTACCTCCAGCGCCATATAGTTATAAAATAAGAAATCATCTTAAAATGGAGACACTATAGAATATATAACAATGATAAAATAATATCAATATCACTTATTTATATGCTATTTGCAAGATCACAGGACTTAGCCCTTTCTTTACCTACCAAGCCCTGAAAAAAGTTAAAGTCTTACTCCTACCTCTAAGAAATCATATATATTTCACCTTGCTTTAGTTGTTGTTGTTTTAGTTTAAGTGCTGTAAGTACTCAGGGCTTACTTTTGGTTCTTGACTTAGGGAATCACTCCTAATGGGGCTTGAGGGCCCATATATGGACTGCCAGGGATAGAGCCCAGGTTGACAGAATGCAAAGTAAACAGCCTCTTATCTCTACTAATTCTTCCTTCTTTTATGCATTATATCACCAAACTGACTAGCTTGCCATGAATTAAGGATACCCTAGTCAGACCTTTAATCACCTATTCCCTCTTCCTGGAATAATCTTTCTCTCGGAAACTTCCATTATTTGTTCAAATGTCACTTTAAGAGTCTTTCAGGATTATACTTCTAAAAATCACAAACTTTGTGTCCATCATTACATTGTGATCACTACCTATCGCTCCCTTTTTCCTTTCTTTCAAGTTGCTTACCTATTAATCGTGAGGACTGTTATCCAACCTCCCCAAGGAGAATACATTCTATGACAATAATTCATGAAATGTTCGTTTTACCAAGAGGATACTTTACCATAAGGTATTGAAGTACCTTAAAGATATTTAATTTAATTTTGACAAAAAAAATACAAAGGCATGTAATTTATATTAGGTAAATTAATTGCCATCATTCTGTAATTAGTGAACATATATATCCACCGTCTCCTTATACTCACACATTCACATTCATGTACTAACTTATACATCATATATCACACAATCTCATGCTCACCTGTAAACCCAATCACAAACACATACAAGAGTTTGATTTATTTTAACCTTTTATTTTCTTGTTGTTCTTCATTGTTTTTGTCCACACTCAGCTATGCTTGACGTTTATTTCTGGCTATGCACTCAGTACTGTATTTGGTGCCCTGGATAGAACCAAACCTGGCTGTGTGCATGCCAAGCTCCTAAAAGCCTGAGCTATCTCTCTGACCCCAACTTAATCTTACAGAGGCAGGTTAATGACTTGTTTGTATTCCTTTTACAATGGTTAGAACTACTTGAATATGCACCCAAATGTTCCAGCTGTTTTTATCCTAGAATCATTTTTATAAAACTCAGCTAGAAATAACTTTATAAATCACAGTTCTATTATCAAATCTTCTTTAAAGAAATTATTTTATTTTATGAGAAAGACAAACTTTGTTGTATTGGCATTTTCTCTAGAACAAGTACATTATCTCTTAATATAAAAACTGTAAGATCGTGACCTTGAGTACAATCATATGAGAATATTTTTAGAGAAATGAAGTTTTAATATTTCCCACACGTAAAGTAATAGTCATCAGTGTCCTAAGCTTCCAAAGAAACATTTTGTTAAACCTTGTTCAATGACTAGATAGGGATCTTTATAATTAGCATTTGTATGCAGTTGGGTCGTTGTAAATATGTTTGGAAACAATTGGTTTTCTTAAGTAAGTTTGAGCACCTGTCACCTCTACTTGTGTGAATTAATAATTTGCTTAATCAGTTTTCCTAGAAAATAAACTGCAAAGATGAAGATAAAGATGAAGATAAAGTTGTATTTAAATCCTCAAAATTTGTAAATAAAAATTAAGGAGTCTTAGTTAATGTTTCTTTTTCCTTTTGAAACAACTGTTACCACATAATATAAATACCAGGGTTATTTTTTTCTTGCTTTGATGGTTAGGTTTGCACTGCTCATGTTCAAATTTATTTATTTAGATCCTATCAAATGTGGAGTTCAGAAAGTGGTTGAATCACAAATTCATAGACTATTTTGTTGGCAAAGGAAAATCCGTGTAAGAGATGAGGGATAACTTTATAGCTTTCTTTAGTCAGTCCACCTGATATTTGATTTCATTTTCATTTTAATTTATTATTTGGTTATTTCCAAAGGCATCTTAGCGACTCTCACATGTTCCTTTTTTGGGGGGGGAAGTGATTCTAGAGAACCTGTAGGATAGGCTCTGGCAGCTGCCTATGTCTGAGAGACACCTGATTTTGGCTTTAAAACATTCCTAAAAGTCGTGGGGCTGGAGCTGTGGCGTAGCGATAGGGTGTTTGCCTTGCATGCGGCTGACCTAGGATGGACCGTGATTTGGGCCTCCCATAGGGTCCCCCAAGCCAGAGCAATTTCTGAGCGCATAGCCAGGAGTGACCCCTGAGCGTCACCGGGTGTGACCCCCAAACCAAAATAAAATAAAATAAATATAAAACATTCCTAAAAGTCTTTAGTATTTCAACAAATAAGAAAATTCATAATTATAGTGTTAGAAGTGCTAGAAAGCTCTTCCTCATAGACAGAATTTATCTCTTTAGCCGGTATTCACTGGCAGTTGAATCATGTTTAATGTAATAAAGTACTATCTTATCACTTTCTTACATGTCAAGACCATTTTCTTCTTCCTTTTGATTCTGGGACCACACTAAGTGGTACTCAAAGGATCACTCCTGGAAGAGCTCATATATCAGGATTTATGTGTAGGCCAGGGATTAAATCCAGGTCAGTCACATGCAAGTCATGCTGTACTATCTCACTGGCTCTAAGATACTTTTCTTAAGAAGACCAGAAAAGTCATTCCCATTTTTTTGTCTATAGAATAGGTACATCCACTTCTTTAATATTTTTGACAAGCTGAATACTTATACACATACACATATAGTTTACATGTACATATAATGATATTTTTGAAATAAATTACCTAAATATGATTTTGAATTTTTTCTTCTATGAAAAATTCTCTAATTGGCAAAAAAAAAAATCAAATCAAATAGGGGAAAACATCTGTTGTGTATGTAAACATTTCTATGCTATTATTATGTTAATGATCCTACCCTGATTGTGCCCTACCCTAGGGTGTGACCTGGTATTCTGCTCCCACCCTAGGTGGTTCCTGTTTCTGCTCCCACCCTAGGGTGGTACCTGATTCTGATGTATAAAAGCAAGGGTCTGTGGAAGGCAAGGGCTTTTTTGGGAGGACTGATTCTGGGGCTTTTGGCTTCAGCCTTGTCCACTGAATAAAGCTGATATCTTCTGAAGCCTGACTACCTGTTAGCTTTATACCCCCCGCATTCACCTCAAAACCGCTGACTGAACAGGGTGGCAGACGCGTGCTCCGAGCTGGAGGAGAAAGACCTCATCCTCCATCCCTCCATCAGTCAGCCCCATAAAGGACTGACTTGCAACAAACATTTGCTTTGCTAACACTTCTATCTAGACAAATCTCTAGGGACACCTGTCATGTATAAAAGGAGTCACATAGCCATTTTAAATTAATGCAGTATGAATCCTGTTGTTATTATTCTTTCAGGTTAAATTGTGAACATTCTCAATGTGCTCACTGTTTGTTGTGTCTGATCAATGCTTCTGCTATTCTGGGGGAGCTAGGAAATGATATATTGACCAAAAGCATGTCACATGTTATACAAATTGTCCAAGAATCAAGTACAATTCTTTGAACTTTTCAAAACAACTATGAGAGAATGCAAACAGAATATATATATGTATATATATGAGAGAAATAAAAAATTACTATGGTTATCAGTCTTTTTGAGGGGAGGACACATTGAGTGGTACTAAGGATTTACTTCTGGCTCTCTGTTCAATATTGGCAAAGCTTGAAGTCTTCAATATATTACCAGGGTTTCAAACTTTATATGAAGCAAGTACTTTATAAGCTATGCTCTCTGGCCCTAATTTTAGTTTTAATTGCTATGAGTTAACTTTTTTTAATTGATACAAAACAAGAACATGCAAAGAGTTTGGTAACTTTGACAATGTTTACCTAGTTTGATCTTTAAGGGTTTTCTTTTACTCCAGTGCCAATAGTCAAATTCAGGACCTTCTATATGCAAGCTAAATACCTCATACTGAGCTCCAGCTTTCATCTAATCTTCAAATGCTGGGTGGTTTTGAGAAATAGCTGAATGCTTAGCAATGATCAGTATAAGAATCACACCTAGGAGCCAGAGTGGTGGCACAGCAGTAGGGCTTTTGCCTTGCAAGTGGCTGACCTAGGACAGACCAGTATCCCATATGGTCTCCCAAGCAGGCACAATTTCTGAGTGCATAGCCAGGAGTAATCCCTGAGCATCATCGGTTATGCCTCTCCCCCAAAAATGAATCACACCCAGTTAAATTACATATTTTCTCTTGCACCTAATTACCTGAATTTAAAGAAAACTCTAAAGATTCTACAAAAAGCTCTTAGGTATAATAAACTTGCACAATAAAGTTGTAGGTTAAAAATCTATACTCATAAATCCGTTGTTTCTTTATTTGTAATAGAAGAGAGAAACAAATCAAAACAAAGCATCCCCATTTACAAATGTGCCTCAGAAAATCAAGTACCTGGGATTTAAAAAGAAGATGAAAAATTTATACAAAGAAAACTATAAACTATTACTAAGAAGAACAAAAGAGGACACGAGGAAACAGAAATACACGGCGTGGGGGCTGGAGCAATAGCATAGCGGGAGGGCATTTGCCTTGAACAGGACAGATCCAGGAAGAAAAAGGTTCAATTCCCGGCATCCCATATGGTCCCCTGAGCCATGAATGATTTCTGAGCGCATAGCCAGGAATAACCCCTGAGTGCAACTGGGTGTGGCCCCAAAGCAAAAACAAAAAGAAGACAGAAGAAATATACCTTCTGTTTATGAATTGAAAAGATTAATATTGTCATAATGGCAATATTGCCTGAAGCATTTTCCAGATTCAATACACTCCCTATAGAAGTACCTAAGACGTTTCTTAAAGATGTACATAAAATGTTGTTGATATTTATATAAAGCAGCAGTACCCCTATTTCCTGTCAAAGCAATATTTGGGGGAAAATGATGTTGGTATTCTTCTCTCTCTCCCTAATTTTAAACTATATTCTAAAGCTGTAGGCTCCAACACTATTTAGAAAAGACATTTGCTTTTCTATGTTACTGCAGCACTATTCATAATAGTCAAAATCTGGAAAGAATCCAAATGTCCAAGAACATATAACTGAATAAAGAAACTATGGTGCACATATTCAATGAAATACTGGGCTATACAAAAACTATAAACTCATTTAATTTACTGCTAAGTGGATGGATCTGGAAAGTATCATGCTTAATAAAGTTAGTTAGAGGAGAAGAACAGATACAGGAAGATCTCTCTTATATGAAGGATATAAAAAAACATGTTGGGGGAACAACAAATCCAACAACAATGGCAGCAAAAATAAGAACTTGTCTTCAATTGGAAGCTTAACCTTAGGGATGAGAAGGTGGTACAATGGGACTATGACGGAGGGACATGGAAACTCTAGTAGAGGGTTTGCTGATGGAAATTTTTTGTATAAATCTACCAATAATAGTTTTACAAATACAGTGTTTTAAAAATAATTTCTAATGATTAAACAACCTAATTATTTGCTTAAAACTAAATATTCCTAAGGCTGGGCAAGAGTACAGCAGGTGTGGTCTTTGCCTTGCACAGAGCCTATGTGGGTTTAACCTCCAGTATGTCAGATGATTCTCCAAACCCTTTTGGAGTTAATCCCTGTGCAGAGAATCAATAGTATGCTGTTGAGTACTGCCAGCTTTGACCCCAAAACAAACAAGATGGCAAAAAAACCCATAAAAGTCTAAATATGACTACATCTTCCATAAAAGAGCCTTCTTTCTTTCTTTCTTTCTTTCTTTCTTTCTTTCTTTCTTTCTTTCTTTCTTTCTTTCTTTCTTTCTTTCTTTCTTTCTTTCTTTCTTTCTTTCTTTCTTTCTTTCTTTCTTTCTTTCTTTCTTTCTTTCTTTCTTTCTTTCTTTCTTTCTTTCTTTCCTTCCTTCCTTCCTTCCTTCCTTCCTTCTTTCTTTCTTTCTTTCTTTCTTTCTTTCTTTCTTTCTTTCTTTCTTTCTTTCTTTCTTTCTTTCTTTCTTTCTTTCTTTCTTTCTTTCTTTCCTTCCTTCCTTCCTTCCTTCCTTCCTTCCTTCCTTCCTTCTTTCTTTCTTTCTTTCTTTCTTTCTTTCTTTCTTTCTTTCTTTCTTTCTTTCTTTCTTTCTTTCTTTCTTTCTTTCTTTCTTTCTTCCTTCCTTCCTTCCTTCCTTCCTTCCTTCCTTCCTTCCTTCCTTTCTTTCTTTCTTTCTTTCTTTCTTTCTTTCTTTCTTTCTTTCTTTCTTTCTTTCTTTCTTTCTTTCTTTCTTTCTTTCTTTCTTTCTTTCTCTTTCTTTCTTTCTTTCTTTCTCTCTCTTTCTTTCTTTCTTTCTTTCTTTCTTTCTTTCTTTCTTTCTTTCTTTCTTTCTTTCTTTCTTTCTTTCTTTTTCTTTCTTTCTTTCTTTCTTTCTTTCTTTCTTTCTTTCTTTCTTTCTTTCTTTCTTTCTTTCTTTCTTTCTTTCTTTCTTTCTTTCTCTCTCTCTTTCTCTCTCTTTCTTTCTTTCTTTCTCTCTCTCTTTCTCTCTCTCTCTCTTTCTTTCTTTCTTTCTTTCTTTCTTTCTTTCTTTCTTTCTTTCTTTCTTTCTTTCTTTCTTTCTTTCTTTCTTTCTTTCTTTCTTTCTTTCTCTCTCTCCTTCCTTCCTTCCTTCCTTCCTTCCTTCCTTCCTTCCTTCCTTCCTTCCTTCCTTCCTTCCTTCCTTCCTTCCTTCCTTCCTTCCTTCCTTCCTTCCTTCCTTCCTTCCTTCCTTCCTTCCTTCCTTCCTTCCTTCCTTCCTTCCTTCCTTCCTTCCTTCTCTTCTGCTATACAGAGTTACTATGCATTTCATTTTCCATCTCACTGATTCTATCCTCAGCTGCTCTTACTCTGTTATAGAGGCTTTCCAGTGAGGATTTCATTTCTCTACTGAGTTTTTCAGACCTGTTAGTTCAGTTTGGAGTTTTCTGATTTCTATCTTCATATCCTCTTAATTCTTATTTGTGTTCCGTTCAGCTTGATATATGCTTTCTTTGATTTCTATGAGAATCCTCCATATTTTTTTCTCTAAACTCCTCTTTGAGAGGCTAATTATGTGGTTAGCACTTTTCGGGTCATCAGAGCTGCCATCTTCATTCTCTATGCCTGGTGTTGGCCTATATTGTTTCCCCATGGTCCCGCTTATAGTGTGGTTTTGTCTACATGTTATGATGGAGTTCATTGGCTAGAAGATGTACATGGCCTTGAAGCGAAGTGGAGTTTCCTCTGGCTTCACCCTGCTTGGGCTTTCCCAGGTCACCTCTGATCATGCAGTTTCAGTAGGGCTTCTGGGTGGGGTTTTGACTCCAAAGCCACAGGGATGGTCAAGCTGCCACCCCTTGCAATGGCAGTTGGTGGGAATCAGACTCCACCCTCTCTATTTTTTATTTTAAAGGCATTATATATTAAATAGTTCAATACATTTTTATTTAAGGAATTTCACACTGTGATTCCTTCCACTACCCCATAATTTGTTTTTCATTTATAAATGGCCTCTTATGATTTTGTTAACTAAATGACACAATTCACATTATCTTTTTATGGGCCATCCCTATATGATACAATTTTTTTTTTTAAAAAATAATGCATTAAGAGGCTGGAGCAATGGCACAGTGGTAGGGAGTTTGCCTCGCACTCAGCTGCGTGCAAGACAGACTGCGATTAGATCCCAGGGGTCCCATCTGATCCCCAGCATCCCATATGATCCCCAGCGTCCCATATGATCCCCTGAGCCAGGAGTGACTTCTGAGTGCATAGCCAGGAATAACCCCTGAGAGTCACCACGTGTGCCCCCCCCCTCCAAAAAAAAAGCTTTAAAATTATCTTCTACTTTCAATTTAATTTATTTTTGGGTTCTCTCCCAACAATTCTTGGCTAAACATGCAAAATTGTTTAATGCTTGGGCACAGTGAGATTCACTGCTTGATCCAGATGTGCTCAAAACCTGTGAGTTTTCTCTGCTAAGGAGCAGGGTGCTCTGGGGAGGCACATGTCATGTAGTGGGTCCTTGAGCAAGCAAAGCAAGCACTTTTGACTCCTAAGATAATTCCCTATCCCCTATTTCTAAATAATATAAATCCCACTATGAAAAAGCAATTGTAAAAAATAAAAAAGGAAAAACAGTAGCATGATTCTATTTCTCAAAAAAGTGCACAGATAACATTTGTTTCTTCTGTGTGTTTGTTTTTGTTTGATTGGTTTTTGGGGCCACATCTGGTGATGCTCAGGAGTTACTCCTGGCCATGCCCTCAGAAATTGGTCCTGCCTCTGGAGACCATATGGGCCTCCAGGGTTCAAATAAAGGTCCATCGTGCATTGGCTGCTTGCAAGGCAAACGCCCTAATGCTGTGCTATCACTACAGTCCCGAAATTTTGTTGTTTTCATTTTTTTCTTGTTACTATTCTACTATTAATTTTACATAATCTACACTATAAGTGTTTGGATTTTTAGCATATTATTGTTTTGCATATTATGAATTCTACATTATATTCTACATATTACAGGGGCTTCCTAAATACATTCTGTCAGAATGAATATTTATAGCAAATTTTATATTATATACAGCACCATGTTTGTTAACTAATAAATAGTAAATATTATTAAGACTTTCTATACTTCTATAATATTACGTAGGATGAATGCACTTTAGATCAGGACTTCTTAAACTTTTCCACTCTCACCCCCTTTTTACCCCAGAAATTTTTATGTAACTTCATGTAGATTAAAAAGGCATACAAATCAAAACTGACAACAAATCACAAATTTATTCTAAAACACATTTTCTCCTGACCCCATATTTAGTGACCTAGTTTCATATGGATTTGCAACCCATAGTTTAAGATACAAGACTTTAGATAATATGAAAAATATGATATCTAAAATGTCTACAAAACACTAAGAAAAAATCCCTTAATTTACCATTATTGGTTTCAATAATAAAAGCATTAAGTGATTATTAACAGTTGTCTCTGAGCTTCTTGAGATACTTGCATAATTTTATTTCTAAACAATTATTTAGATATTCAGAATAGCTTTTTTGAAAGCTGGACTTCAGATTGGCTGATTTACTGGCAAATAGAAAATACTAAGAAAAACCTTAAGAGTTTGTGGCTCTTCTTCTGTAGTTATATATCTTAGGTTTTCCTAAATTAACTTTAAGTATGAAGCAAAATTAAGTATTTGAAACTATAAGGGCTATTTTCATGTCATGATGTTCAACAAACTAGAAAATAGTTCTAATTCTCCAAAGCAAACATATTCGCCATAGTTTCACACTTTGGTAACATTAAGAAAAGAAAAGCTCTATTTTTAAATGTATGTTTCACACAGCACTGCCCTAATATTTTTCTTTGTGAGGTGAGTAAATGGACTATTACTATAGTTTTCCAATCTGCTGAAAATTTTTTAATTTTCTCTCTCTCTCTCTCTCTCTCTCTCTCTCTCTCTCTCTCTCTCTCTCTCTCTCTCTCTCTCTCTCTCTCATGTGCATTAGCACACTTTACTCAGCTGTGGTCAGGGCTTGTATTACTCTTGATGGATTCAGGAGACCTTATAGGATATAGAAGTTTGAATCCAGATCAACTGTGTGAAAGTAAAGGATTTTTCTTACCCATCCTTTGACTGTTTTAGACATTACTTCCAACAACATATCACACAATCCTTATTTATTTAGTATGAGAAACAAAACTGTCTACCCAAACACCAGAAAAACACACTTACAACAAATTTTTCTCTTAGTCTATTTCTGAACAACTCAAACTAACATGTGGTTAGTGGAATATTTTAGTTGCTGAGGTAGCACATTCTGTTTTGCACCCAGGACTTTGAGCTTTGGAATTGTCAAATTTTACCCTAACCACTCTTTTCCCTCAGGTCAATATCCTGGAACTTCAAATACAGGTTTGAGCTAGCAGAGACAATTAAAAACACAATGTCATGGTTGAGTGGTATATTAGTGACCCTTTAGATTTAGAGTGAGTCATGAGTTTATGCCTAAAAAATTTAAGGTACCTGTTGTAAAAAAAATTCAGACCTGGAAGACACTTGAGCCATCAATCTGTTTTGTTCAAAATGCTTTTTTTCCCCTCAAGTGTAAAGATTCAAGTGGGTTTTTTTTGGGGGGGAGGGAGGTGTGGGGGAATTGTTTGTTTGATTTTGGGCTACATCTATGTATTTTCAGGGCTTATTTCTGGCTCTGTGTTCCAGGATCACTCCTGTGGGGTTGCTGAGAATAAAACATGGGTTGGCTAAGACAAGGTAAGTGCCCTATTGACCCGACTTCTGGACTATTATTCTATACCCAAAGTTTCAATTTTAAAGCCACACTATCACTTCCTTCAGACAGTGCCAGCTAAACCTGTTGTTTTCTGGTATTAGAACAGCATATCATTTTAATGTTATGAATTTCTAAGTTAAAGATAAACTCTGTTGATTACTACAAAGTATGGGAAATGTATCTCAAGTCTTTAAAAAGATGCATGAATTTCATTTTATTAACCAGACCAAACTGAGTTTATGACCAAAATGTCGTACTTTCTTACATTATAGTTATTTCTTATCTTGCTACTATTCTTGACTTAAGGTGAAATGAATAAATAAACTTGTCCTAGGTTAGTAATATGTGTTTTATATCCTCCTAGTTCTCAAACTTTAGCTTGCCTTAGACCAGTTTGTTGAAATAGGTAATTGGTCTCCAAACTTGAGCCTAACTCAAATATCTAGGGTAAGACCAAGAACGTACATCTCTAATAAAATTCGAAGTGCTATTGTTGTGCTTGCTTCTACAAGAAACTGTCTCATTGAAAACCTCAAACAAATAAAGCCAGAGATTATTTTTTTTAATAGGGGAAAGCAGAGACTTGACTGCACCCTGTTACTTAGCTGTAACTGTTTGGCTTTTCTTCTCAATATATCATTTATTTTACAGGTGCTAGAATTTTCTCACAGTAAATACTATAGGGATGAAGTGGAAGCTTAATTTGAAACATAAAATTTTTGATTGGTGGGTGATGCAGAGTTGGGTTGGTTATGAAAAATCTTCAGGAAATGGGGCTGGTGAGGTGGCGCTAGAAGTAAGGTGTCTGCCTTGCAAGTGCTAGCCAAGGAAAGATTGCAACCGCGGTTCGATCCCTCGGCGTCCCATATGGTCCCCCAAGCCAGGGGCAATTTCTGAGCACTTAGCCAGGAGTAACCCCTGAGCATCGAACGAGTGTGGCCCGAAAAACCGAAAAAAAAAATCTTTAGGGACAGAACTCTTTGAAGGCAAAAACAGAAGGATATCCAGTGGAAAGAGTCATTATTTCTACTGTTGTGATCTAGGACAGCACAACTGGTACTAGGGTAGGTGGTTAGGACAGGGTACCCCAGGACAACAAGGTGTGAATGGGATCATAAGAAATATATTGAGGAGCACTATTCTAAGTACTCAAAGTAAGCCCTATAAATGCCAGTATCACTTTGGGATTTCTAGAAACGCAAGATGCCAGGACACCCGAAATTTCTAAAACAATTAGATTATTTTTTTTACTGAAAAACTGAGAGAAATACTGAGTCTCTGAATTGGAGGGAAGTCAAAGTTGGAATGGAAGAAGGATACAAAACAAAACTAAATCCCCAAAAATCATTAGTGCAAAAGTGACGTACCACTGAGATATTAGTTTCCAAGAGTGTCTGCTTTGCAATAATTGTGAAGAAAAATTAAACTTCTGAAAAAAATTGGTGTAACTATTTCTGTGTTCTAAGTACTTGAAACCTTGAGTTAAACATCTTCTGGGTATAGAAAATATGTTCCATTCATTCCTTTGAATTGGAAATCAGGGAAGTGAGCATCAGGGTAAAGAAACAGAAGCCTGATGAGTTTAAAATCATAAAGATAATCTGGCTAAGTGGCAGAGTTTCTGCCTAGCATGAAGCTAAAGCTGTGAGTCTGATCCTTTGTATTTAACAGCCAGGGATTGTGATTCTCAGCACATCACAACTGTGTGTGTGCTGAGTCCATGCAGAGACACTACAACCGAGTGTCAGCAGTGTATCTAACTGTGTGAAGACCTTATTGCAAATGTATGCACTTGAACTTGGAGACAACAACCAAGTCAAGAAAATTAATAAGGAAGACATAGGAAAGTCAGGAAAATGTCTATCTAGCAACGTATAAATTGTTGCTAGAGAGATAAAATTAATAAGAACAAAGTTTTCTATTGATTGAAGACATTGAAGTTAGATTGGCCAGGAATGAGTTACTATTATTCAACCATAACTACTAACCATAACCATAATGACTATTATTATTAAAGCTACTTGAGTGTTTTTAATAGATAGATCCAAATGGTACATTTGTGACATTGGATTTCCATTTCCCGGTTTTTAAACAGCAAAATGGAAAGAGTGTTTTCTTCTAAAATACATATTAAAACATTTCTTATGAGTCAAATCTAATCACCTTTGCAACTCTAGCAATAGTGAGTCACCATTTTAAGTTAGTTGTCAACTCAAAACTCTGGTTGCTAGGAATGACACCGCATTTCCTGGAGCCTGTCTTGAAGATAGCACCAAAGAACACCATTTTTTTCCTCCCTTTTCCCTTTTAAGAGGGCAAATGTTCAAATACCCTCTTGCTTTGTGCACCTGCAGTTTATGTCCACAAAAAATTTTCAACCCTGGTGATAAACTCCATATAAATAATTAACGACGTGGAACTAAGTACTCCTGCATTAAGCCACCTGCACCCTGAAAGCTCAAGAGCCCCAGGTGTGAACATTGCAGGGGCAACTAATTGTGAGCTGCATTTCATCACATAAACCCTGCCTACGAGAGCTTGCTTCCTGCTCACGTTCCTTGTTGTTGTTGTTGTTGTTTTGTTTTGTTTCATTTTTCAGGGTTCAGTAGGTTGAGCCTGAGTGAGACCTGCTGCATGTGTTACTGTCTCTGAAGACAAATGGGAAGTCATGTTACTCTTGAAAATCAAGCCCTGAGAAGTCACCAGGAGGTAATAAGAATTAGCTTTAATTAGAGGAAAATGTACCTTAAAGACAGGGTGAAAATTGTCCCTGAAGGTCTGGGAAACTTGCAGCATCCCAGAAGACAATGCTTCACTTGGGTGTTCCGAGACTCTCATTTGATTATTCTTGTTGATCAAGAGAATTTCAGAACTTCAAGCACCAAATATTTGAATTGAGTTATGTATCTACATATCCTAACTTATATAGATGCACTGATTTTTTTTGTAAAATTCTTCTTTATTTGGGGGGGGGCACACCCGGTGACACTCAGGGGGTACTCCTGGCTATACGCTCAGAAGTTGCTCCTGGCTTGGGAGACCATATGGGACGCCAGGAGATTGAACCGTGGTCCATCCTAGGCTAGCGTAGGCAAGACAGGCTCCTTACCTCTAGCACCACCGCGCAGGCCCCTAGAATTCTTATTAACTTGTTCTCTGTCTGTGTTACGTAAAGTGGACCAAATATTGCTCAATAAAAATATAATGTAAGAACTATAGAGAGGGCTCAATTGAAGCACATACTCTGAATTCAGGCTTGATCCCTTGCATGGCATATATTCCCTTTTATGCCTCTAGGAGTGACCCCCAAACACAGAGCCAGGACTAAATAGCCCTGTGTAACATCAAGTGCTCCCCATCAAAGAAATATAATGAAAATAAATTGTATAGTCTATGGTAATATGTACAAATTGCTTATTATTTTGTGTTGGCTTTTCAAGTGAAGAAGAAAACAGGAGAAATGCAATTGAAGCTTTTCTTTTGCATCTTAAGAATCATTATTTGATTTGGTTTGTTGAAAAGTAATGATGAAAAAAAAAAAAAAGCCATTAAAGGGGCCGGGCGGTGGCGCTAAAGGTAAGGTGCCTGCCTTGCCTGCGCTAGCCTTGGACGGACCGCGGTTCGATCCCCCGGTGTCCCATATGCCCCCAAGCCAGGAGCAACTTCTGAGCACATAGCCAGGAGTAACCCCTGAGTGTTACCGGGTGTGGCCCAAAAATCAAAAAAAAAAAAAAAAGAAAAGAAAAGTAATGATGGTTTCCATCTCCAATCCATTCTTTAATATAGTTTCCTAAATTGAATTACTCCTAGTTTGAAACTGAGATGAGATGAACATTTATGAAATAATAGAATTAAAAATCTAAAGGTGCCTGGAAAATCCTCAACTATACAGTTCTTCTCTACATACATATTTATATTAATTACATCATCTCTACAAATCATGTCCATTGAAAGAGAAGTTAGTTACCTTTTTTTTTTTTTTTTTTTTGGTTTTTGGATCACACCCGACAGTGCTCAGGGGTTACTCCTGGCTCAGCACTCAGAAATCACTCCTGGCAGGACCATATGGGATGCTGGAATTCGAACCACCTTCTGTCTGGGATTGGCTGCTTGCCAGGCAAACCCCCTACTGCTGTGCTATCTCTCTGACCCCCTCAACACCTTTTTGAGGTCTTATTTCTCTCATCTGATACTCACCTGCAACTGAGATTGATAACTTGAAATTTTCTCTACATTTATTTTGTATTTCCATGTATATTAACTATTTATATTGTATTATTTGATTTTTAAATTAACAGTGTTTTTTTTAAGCAGTTTTAGATTTTCATAAGAATTGGGTGGAAAGGGCCCGGAGAGATAGCACAGCAGTGTTTGCCTTGCAAGCAGCCGATCCAGGGCCAAAGGTGGTTGGTTCGAATCCCGGTGTCCCATATGGTCCCCCGTGCCTGCCAGGAGCTATTTCTGAGCAGACAGCCAGGAGTAACCCCTGAGCACTGCTGTGGCCCAAAAACCAAAAAAAAAAAAAAAAATTGGGTGGAAAGAACTGAAGTTCTCAAGTTCCCACATATGTTTTTTTTTTTTTTAGATTTTTATTTTGATATATTGGCTTACATATCTTTCACAGTAGTATTTAGGTACATATTAACATTGAATCAGGGGAATATCCATCACCAAATTTGTCCTCCCCACATCCCCGTTCCCTTCCTGCAACCCATATCCCCCACCATCACCATCACCATCATTCCCTCTGTGTCTAGCTTACTACTAGTGATCATATATCTGTTTGGCCCTGGCACCCTCCCTTGTTTTCCCTTCTATTTGAGAGGCGGAGCTAGTTAATTCAAGTTACATGGTTTTGTTTGAAGGAAAGAAAAGCAATAGAATGGGGTAAAAAAAAATCAAATAAGCTGAAAATGGGCAGAGTCCTTCTAGAGGCTTTCAACCTCAGTTTGAGAGAGGGCATGAAAAAGGTAATTGAAATACCACAACAATACAGAAAGAAATATCAGATTAAATATCCAATGAGCCCTACAGCAATAAAGACAAACTCCACACAATAGTCTTGGTCCTGAAATCAAACCATGCCAGAGTGCAAAAGGAAAGAGAAAGATAAAATAAAATAAGATAAAATTGGAGACATCAACTTCAATGTCTACACCAATAATTTTTAAACAACTGTCCTTCATTGGCATTGTGTTGTAGTGTAGAAATTTTGTAATAATTGATGAATTAATTGATACATCATTACAAATGATCTAAAGCCAAAATCCGACATGCCTTTCAGAACAAGTCCACAACATCAAAAGTTCTGATTATTTATTTTTTTATTTGGTAGGGTAGTACACAGGACTTGTTATAGCCTCTGTGTTCAGGGATCACGCTTAGGAGTACTCCGGGAACCACATTTGTTGCTGGAGTCAAACCTCAGCTTTTTTTTTTTTTTTAATAATTTTTATTTTGATCATAGTGGCTTACATATTGTTGACAATAATATTTTAGGTACATATTTACATAAAATCAGGGGGGATTCCCATCACCAAATTGTCCTCCCTACACCTCCGTTTTTGTCCTACCTCTCATTTCCTCTTCCCTCACCCCCAGGGCGGCTAGAATATGTGGTCCCCTCTGTATCCAACCCACTACTTAGTAGTCTTGCACCTGTTTGGTCTTGATGCCTCCCTTATTTCCCCCTCTAACTGGAGGCAGGACTAGCTAGTTCAAGTTGCGTGGTTTTGCCTGAAAAAGAGAAAATAAATAAACTGAGGTAAGAGTCTAATACCCCAAAAATGGGCGGAATCTATCATCGATTTGGGAGATGAAGGAGAAAAAGAAGGTGAAACACTCCACCAGTACCAAAAGAAGTGTCAAATATCCAGTGAGGACTCCAGCTATATCGATAAGCACCACAAAAAAACAAGCAAAAAACAAAACAAAACAAACAAAAAACAAACAAAAACAGACAAAAAACACGCCATGTTCTTGAAATAAGAAACATGGCATAGCACATAACGAAAGAAAAGAAAGGAAGAGAAAAAAATAAGTATAATTGGGGACAACAATTTCAATAATCACACCCAAACAGAGAAATCGACCAAAATAGATAGGTAAATAAAAATAATAATAACAATAATAAATGAAGGTAAATATATATATATATATATATAATAACCAAGGTTTTGTGCTTTTTGTATTTTTGTTTTTTCCCTCCTGCCCTGGCACAGTAAATATTGGGGTCATTCGAAAAGGAATTCACTTGGCCTAAGAAATCAGCTTTTTAATGATCACATCCTTATTTTCTCTCAAGATCTCTGACAGCTAACTAGCAGATCTATCTTACTCACGGTAATAACTAAAATTTATCCCATGCTATAATTACTACAATACATTGCATCAATGAAATTAACTTCCAGGAACAAGGGTACAAGATTAAAGCCTATGTGGACAATTAATTTTAGCAAGAACTGATATTTTACCTGCATCAAGTCATATTTTTATGAATGATATACAAAGTAAAATTACCCCCCCAAGAACTCATCAGAGCATTTTTTGTGTTTTTTTTTATTCTTCGTATATTAAAACACTTGATAATGTTTGTTTGAAAAGAATGCATAACATAGGACTTTGTTAACTCTAAATTCTGCTTGGGTTGAAGTTCCAATCTACTTTTTTGACTCAGCAGTTTCAAGCAATAACGTATGTGAAGAATGTAAGTGGTTATGATTTTATTGCATTATAAGACAGGGTGATTGGGTAATGAGACAATGCCCACAATAGACCTAGAATGTACCAAGTTTTTCATTAATGTTACCTTTATTAGAATGTTACAAATCAGGATATAATGCTAAAAATCAGGCTCTTTAAAAATATCTAAGAATATTAATTCATTATGATATTCTTGGATAAAGTGGAAGATTCTACCAAATTTTATATAATTAGGTGAGTGATGAGGCAGACTCAAACATTCTAATCTCAGGTGAAATGGTGCATCCTTATGATGGACATTCTGATGAATGTCTGAGTACCTGATGACATAATTTCTGTTCTATTGCTGGGAAGCATCTGGTTTGGAACACAAGCTCTTTAAAAGCCTGGAATCACTGTGAGGATTTTTGCTTGTTTGGGAACTGTTGTTTTATATTAATTAGGAAGTATGGAGTGTAAACTGATAACTTCTGAGTAAACAGATCAGCTCCATCGATACTTATTTCTGAACCAAAAGTTGGGCCATGGAGTATGACAAAGGAACCTTCACTGGCTGTTGTTATGAGTAAAGTAAATATTGGCATTTCCAAGCCTTTATCGCTGTCTTACAAAATGTATGAAGCAGAGTATTATACTTGAAATTGGCATATATTTGGAAAAAAAGTGCAGTGTTAAAAATTACATTAAAGAGGCTGGTGAGGTGGTGCTAGAGGTAAGGTGTCTGCCTTGCAAGCGCTTGCCAAAGAAGGACAGCTGTTCGATCCACCGGCATCCCATATGGTCACCCCAAGCCAGGGGCAATTTCTGAGCACTTAGCCAGGAGTAATGCCTGAGCATCAAATGGGTGTGGCCCGAAAAACCAAAAAAAATTACATTAAAAATTAAAATGTAGATGCTGGAGAGATAGCAAGGAGGTAAGGAGTTTGCCTTGCATGCAAAAGGTCAATGGTTCAAATCCTGGCATCCCCTATGGACCCCTGAGCCTGCCAGGAGCAATTTCTGAGCATAGAGCCAGGAGTAGCCCCTGAGCACTGCCAGGTGTGACCCAAAAATAAAAAACAAAACAAAAATTAAAATGTAGTTGTGTTCTAAAATTAATTTTAACAAAATCTTATATGAATTAATACCAAAGAGCAATTTATGCCATAGATGTTTTACATAATTTACAGTAATATCAATTGACTGTTATTTCACATAAAACAACGAGCAAGCAAATCTTAAAGTTCCAATCTAATACTCCTTTAGGAATGGAAAATAAACTACCTCTTACAATTTCAGTATGTAAAAGGGATCTGAGCAAAGGGGAATTGACCCTAAGTAAATCTGGGAAGAAGCATTTACTTGTGCTTTGATGTCAGCAACAGGCTTACATTGGCAGAGAAGTGCTTCCGGAAGATGGGGAACAAATCTGACATGTTTCATGAGAGAAGCCTTCTTAAGAAGAAGTGATATGTAGACCTAGTAGAGTATGAAAGATGTTCTAGATCATATGAAAGAACTGGGTCCCTTTAATCATTTATCTATGTAAATGAATTAGTGAATCAATAAGATAAAGTCCTTCTTCACGCCATGTATCTCTGTGCTGAAATGACAATGTCTCTTTATTCAAATCCAATAAAAATACAGGGAAGCTGAAATATACATTTTAATACACATTTATATAATATTTACTATTTTAATAAAAGTAAAATAATATAATACATAATAAATATAGTATATACTGTTTTATGCCATACACGTAAATTCTTTAATCCTGTTTTTCACCCTTTCAAAAAGTGTAAATTTGAAACATTTTTTCATTTTGGAAAACAAGAACCTAATAACGTTCAGATTATAGAAGTGCTCCACAAATTTAATTGATTTGCATATTAGGGAAATATTTTATTTAAGATAAAAACATCTAATAATTCTTGCTGAATTGTTCTGGTCTCTTCCATTTGACAGTTAATATGTCAGAAGCAAAAATAAACAAATAAGTAAATAAATAGCAAGAAATACGGCTCAGTTTGTTCTGTTTTCCCTATTTGTAAATTGCCTGTAAAATGTCAGGAATGATTCATAGATACCCCAGTGGAAAGAATAGATAGGGAAAAAGGATATATGGTAGTGTGGGACATCTTGAACTAGGTCAAAGAATTATTACCAGAAAAAAAGTGAAATACATGGGGATAGGAAATTAGTACAAGAGACCTGGATTGTGTGTGTTTGTGCGTACGTGTGTGTGTGTGTGTGTGTGTGTGTGTTTATTACACTGTTTTCTTGGGAAAAGATGTGGAAAATTGCATGCAGAGCTTGAAAATGACTGTCCTAGCTATGATTCACCATAGAAGTCACTCTCAGCTTCATCAACCTTGGCAGATTTTCAGAGGTCATATTTACACATAATTTATAACGTTATAACATGTGTTTGAAAGTTTCTCTGGCACATTTAGACATTTTAGGGAAGGCAGTTCTCACCATTTTACTCTGCCTGCCTTCAATTTTTGCCTATGTTTTAATTCCATAAGAATTGTGCTTTGAGCAAAAAAGGATTTCCAGCTTCATGTATCATGAACCACAAATCTAAAACTCTCTAGAGATTTGGTTCCCATGTGCTTGCCACTTGGTTCTCAGCTAATCAATTTTAAAGACTGAAGAAATGCCTGTGTTACAGATGGATGATACATTTGATCACTGATATTAGATTTTCTCATTTTCTTGGTCACACGAAGAAAAATGATGATTTTAAGTATTTTGAAGAGAAGTTTTTCATGTGGATATTATTAGAAAATAATTAAATAATAAATAAAACACTATATCACCCTGGGGTTTGATATTGAAAAAGGAAATAACGTTTTAAAAGCAATTTCTTTAAGCACCATGATTACAAGCATGATTGTAGTTGGACTCCAGTCATAAGAACACCCCCTTCACCAGTGCTACATTTCCATCACCAATGTCCTCCATTTTTTTGGGGGGGGAGCACACCTGGAGGTGTTCAGCCGTTTCTCCTGGTTCTGCACTCAGAAATCACTCCTGGCAGGTTTGGGGACCATATGGGATGCCAGGGTTCAAACCCAAACTTCGTTCTGGGATGGCTGCGTGCAGGACAAATGCTCTGCCACTGTGCTACCAATCTAGCCCCCAGGGTGTGACATTTTTGTTTGTTTATTTTGTTTTGGGGCCACACCCGGCAGCATTCTGAGGTTACTCCTTGTTCTCTGCTCAGAAATTACTCCTGGCGGGCATGGGGACCATATGGGATGCAGGGATTTGAACCAATGCCGTTTCTGGGTCGGCCTGCAAGGCAAACGCCCTACTGCTGTGCTATATCTCTCCGTCTCCATGGGTGTGACATTTTTAATGGCAGTCTCTTTCCCCAGCAGTTTCAGTTGCTAATATGCTTCTCTTTATCTCTCATCAATCTATGTATTCTCTTGTTGCTCCTGGAATGAATTAGAAAAAATAAATATTTTGTTTTTACATTTACATTTTAATGAGAATACTTTTTGTTTATCAATTTTTAAAAATTTTCTATAAATGTAACCTACACCCAATCCCAGAAATAATTTACTATTACTGCTTTAATTATCAGCATTGACATTTTTCTTTCTTTCTTTTTTGTTGGGGGTACTTTAAGCTGCACCCACTCCTCCTGAGCTGGGGGACCATATATGGTGCGGGTATTAAACCTAGGTCAGCCTCATGCAAAGCAAGTATCCCTTTCACTGCACCATCAGTCTGGCTCAAAACATTGTTCTCTACCTCTTTTTTTGTTGTATTTGAAGTCTGTTTTTCAGCAATTAACAATATAGTATGATGTCTTCAGGGTAACTTGATAGGTTTACTAGGTTTACATAGCTCAAGTAAAATTTAAAAATAAGTTTTCCTCTCACAATGGCAACATGTTTGCCAGTGGACCTATTTTCATTTACCTGAAAAATTCCAAATTTTGACGTGATTTCAAGGGCTTGTCATTCTTCTTCCCAAAGAGAAAAGTAAACATTTCATAATATTATTATAGTAGTGTCAGTGGGCTTCTTCGCCCATACATTTGTGTTTTAAACATTTCCAGGATGCATGATACCTATTGAGGAGGAGGTTAAGGGTGGGAACTGTTCCTACACATCCCCAAATGCTCTCTTGGACTCAGCTGCCTTTGCATGAATAAGGCTCATTATTATTATTCTCAAGTGCTTTTTTTTTTTTTTAAGGATTATGACATGACTGTGGGCTATGGCATATGGAACTAAATAAGAGAAGCCAGACTCATTTTCAACTGAGAACCCATTTCCTGAAATCCCTGTGTGGGAGTCATTTGATCTTTGCTCCTTTCTGTTTATTAGGTCCTGCAAAATACTTCTACTATAACTACTAAAATTACTACAACTCCAACAGCAATAACTACTACTATTGATGCTGCTGCTGCTGCTACTACTACTACTACTACTACAACTATTGCAACTGGTGTTCAATACTTCAAATACAACCCAGGACATAACAACACTGTTCTTACACTGAATATTAAGTGAGTTGAGAAGGTTGACAAATTAGTGAGTTTAACAAAAAATTCTTTGTGAGGTCAGAGGGATTGTACAGCAATGAAGGCACTGACCATACATGTAGCTGATCTGGGTTCAATTTCTGGCACTCTATATGGTCTCTTAAGTCTGCCAAAAGGATCCCTGAACACAGAGCTAATAACAAGGCCTGAGCACAATCAGGAGTAACCCCCAGACAAACAAACAGACAAACAAAAAGAACAAACAAAAATTTTGAATGGGATGTTATTTATTATTTATAAATTCCAGAGACTATCTGGTGTTGAATGATTAAGGACAACTTTTAGTAAAATATTTGGTGGCTATTTATTATTATTATTTTATTATTATATTATTATTATTGGTCTAAATACTGCAATGCTCAAGTGCTACTCCTGTCTCCATGTTTAGGATCACTCTTAGTGGTGCTTGGAAGACTAATTTTGGTGGATCATACAGGACTTCCCATGTGCAAATAATGGGCTTAGCTCTTTAAGCTATTTCACCAGATCTTTGGTTTCTAACATTAAATTCCCCAATCCCTCTAAAATAATACAACATTATAATCATGAGTAAGCAACACATTTATCTATAGGAAATCTTTCTAGTTACTTTGACTTTGGGAATAAAAACAAAAACTCATCAGAATGATAAAAATTCTTAGAGCAGTCAAGTAGATCTGATCAATTCTCTAGTTGTTTTAACCAGAGTGTTTTGAAAATACAACAATCAGTTAGATATTCATTTAATATTTTTAAGATAGAATGGAAGAATTTAATCATTTTTGAAATTAGACTAACAGCTTTACCTTTTTTTTTTTTTTTTTTTTTTTGGTTTTTGGGTCACACCAGGCAGTGCTCAGGGGTTATTCCTGGCTCCAGGCTCAGAAATTGCTCCTGGCAGGCACGGGGGACCATATGGGACGCCGGGATTCGAACCGATGACCTCCTGCATGAAAGGCAAACGCTTTACCTCCATGCTATCTCTCCGGCCCATTTTTTTTTTTTTGGTAGCTTTACCTTTTAATGATACTGAAAGGCAGAAATATTCAGCTATGTGGTAAATTACTATTATAGGTTCATAATCAGAAACTTGAGGTGTCAATGTAGCCAAGTGAGTAGAAGATCAGAAAAGTTGGATTGAAAAAGAAGCTAAATTTGGAAAGTGATAGTGATTTTTCAGATCCTGGAGGTGATTGGGTTTTTTTGTTTTGTTTTGTTTTTAAGTAATATTTTTAAGTAATAAATAAGAATATTTGAACATAGACCTGAGACTGTTTCCAAAATTTTTAAGCTGGGAGTTTGGCTCGTGGCTCTGTGATGCACATCTTTTTACCTCCATTTCATTATATGTTTGGAACCCATTATTAAGCAGATTATTTAGCAGTGTAGGTTAAATTCTTTTCAAACAAATGCCACTAAATGAAAACAAAATCCCAAATGTCCCTAATTTTACCGAGCACTGAATTCAATAAAATTTCAAAACTATAAAATAATTTGGTTGAACCCAAGAGTTTATTATGGAAGAGAATTTGGAATGTGACCAAGTTGTCTGAAGTGTAATACTCTTATCCACCTGGGTTGAGTCTGACTTTCTATGAGCTTTGGCACTGAGTAGGGGGTCTTCAACTAATTAGTCACTTCTTGCCAGAGGCAAAGGCTTAACTCATGTTTCCTGGAAACTGTATAAATCTGTAGATCTGTTTTCAAAGTCATGTACCTTTTCACAGTGTCACCCATCTGCAAAGCTGCATGACATATTTCCACCCATATTTAACTGGCTAAGAGTTTGGGGAAAGCAAGCATATGATTGGGCTAATCAAGTGTTTGGTGATGAAGTGAAAAGGGCATGACAATAAAGAGTTTGTAGCTACACTAAAGAGTTAGTTAGTCAGACCAGGATGGGTCTGCTCATAGGAATAAAAAAAAGAACCTGATAGGTTATTTGGTATAAGTGAAGGAGGGAAGGCTGAGGACGAAGATATGCTAAGAGGGAAGGGTGTTTGGAAAGAAATTTCAAAAGAGGAATAAAAATATTCATGATATATTCATGAAAACAGCTTACCAGTGGCCCTAGAATCTTGGTCACCAAGTTTGCACAGACAGAACATCATATTTTGGGAAAATGTGTTTTTTTTTACTTGCATGCTGTCACCTGACACTCTTGAAAATTGTGGCATGCATACTTCTGGAGTGTTGGTGTCTAGGATCCAAATTAGTAGGTCTCCACACTATGGCTTGACAGCGAATGTTGAAGTTAGGTGTTATAAGGCTTTGCAGAGAGGGGGTTCTGCATATTTGAAGAGAAGGAGTGCAGGATATGAATATTGAACTTGTACAGAAGTGATAGAAGTGTGACAAAGCTTATATTTGCAAAGGAGAAAGAAGCAAAGTTGTTAAGGGTTTATTTTTTCTATGAAAGGTGAAACACATTGGATAGCCAGTGCACTTAACTATAAGACTTGGGAGATAATTTCCAACTTTAGATGTTACCCAGTACAGAGTGGTCAATGCTACAACCTGTACTGGTAGCTGAGATTTAACACCTTGTTTGAAAATCAGTTGCCTGAATCGACAAGCCTCATTCTTGCCCTCATAATGTCCTACAGCAGTGAATTCTCTAGTTAATTATATGTTGGGTAATGAGGATTGCTTTTATCTGTACTAAATTTCAGTTTTGAGCTTTATTAATGGGCTTTCATTTGGCATTTGTAGGGAAAGGGTTGTGAAGAGGCTTATTAAATTTTCTCTTGGGTTTTTATGTATCTTCCTTACTTTCAAATGGAATGAAAAAATTCTGCTTCCTTTCTTCTCTATTAACATTCTCTTCATCAGTGTTAAGATAGACACTCCCTCCATTATTTCTGTTTTTTTTTTCACCCACTCTTTTCTAAAATAATATCTTTATTTGAGCACCATGATCACAAATAAGTTGTAGTTGGGTTTCAGTCACAAAAAACAAACAAACAAAAAAAAAACACAAAAAAAAAAAAACCCACCCCCTACACCAGCGCAGCCTTCCCACCACCAACTCCCCACATCTCCCTCCTTCCCCTGCCTGTATTCAAGACAGGCCTATTTCTCTCACTAATACCATTGGATGCTAGTTGTTGGTGTAGTTATTTCTCTAATTGTACTCACCACTCTTTGTGGTAAGCGCCATTATTTCTGAATCTCAGGCATGCCACATATTCCTGTGCTTTTTTTCCTTGTGCTTTGGCTTCTTATGTACAAAAGGGCCATCATATTTTGCCTTTCAGAGAGTTGTTATAAGGTATTAGTGAGGTAGCATTTTCATGGAAATAAGGTGTGTCTGGCAATTAAAAAAATGAAAATTATTTTTAAACAAAATACTATGTATCTGTATGTGTTTGTAATTATTTTGTAGTTAAAACTTATTGGGAATTTGACCCAGAAAGAAGCAGCCTAAGATTGTTAACTTGTGTGCTCTTTTTGAAGATATGAATATACATGTATATATATATATATATATATATATATATATATATATGGAACTGTGTCTGTCTTGAATAGAAATTTGCTTGGACACATCCTCAATATCAACTTCAGAATTTCCTCTGCCTCTACACCTCTATTATCTCTGCTGTCTCACACTTGTTCCAGCCAAAGATTAGAAATTTAATCAATTAGTGGATTGGAAAGCCTTCTTCTAACTTGGGATCTTATATGAAAGCTCTCAAGGCTAGTGGTTGGGCCAGTCAGGTACCTACTTACCTGAACTTAATTGTCAACCCACTTCCTAACCAAACTTCTAACTCAATTAGCACTTATTTGACTGTCTAAATCTTTGGCTGAAGCATACTGCCAGTTTAGGTCAGAGCTTTGGGTATGAAAGACACCTCTTTCCTGGGAACTCAGCCTAGACAAACCAATTCATTTCATACTTCTTTCCAACTGCCTGCAAACAGGAAGCAAATCTTCATCCTTGTACATCTATTGGTGATTGCAGGTAGCAGGATGATAGAAATCATCAGCCTATCTCTTATGTTGCCTGGTATTTTCATATATATATATATGGATTTGAGCAACATATTTGTTTCAAATAACCTTTAATTGATGGATTGGCACTTTCTTTACGAAGAACATATTTTCAGAAGATGATATTATGTCCTTCTTTAATGCTATTTTACAACTAGAGTATTAAAAATTGTTAAGCAATGTTTGCCTTTACAGTATTTGGTTTTGTACAAACATTTTATGACTGGTGAATTCACTGACCTGCCACTTAGGCTTTGATCTAATTATTTTAAATATCATAAGGTCTGATTCACAAGGCAGTAATGGTGGGTCACTATTCCTAGCATTATTAGTCTAGGTTAGGAATTAGCTTTAATGCCTCCCAGCACAATGCTCTAATACTTTCTGAAATGGAACACCTGTGTAAGGACTGCTCAAATCATTTGGTTAAATCAGTCTCTACTTTAATGAGTTCTGACTTCACATGTGCTGTAATCTTTAAGAGTTAAATTATTAATACAAAGTTTTGAAATTTTTATGCTGACAATTACATGCAAGATCAACTTGTGAACTGATTGTTACTAATTTGTGTCAGAAACCTTTGCATAGATAATAATCTGTAAATTAAAAATTATTCTTTATAAAAAATAGAGATCACAGCATTCTATCGACACATAAAACTCCTTGCCAAAATATAAAGAGCAGCAACAGAATGTCCTCATGAGTTTTCTGGAAAACTTTAAATAAAACTTTAGGTGATTAGTTGTAGGGGATTTCTTAATATCTTAATATCTGGAATTGGAATTGGAAATATTGGAATGTAGTCAATTGCTATTTGTATTCATTGGACCATCATAGCACAGGAGGTCCTAGCATTAAAGGAATGACAAATTGAATACTCACCCCAAATTTATTGAATCAGAACCCATATTAATAAAAATAATGGGCTTTAGAAAATAGCTCATTTTCTTTAATCTGACATTGAATTCTGTCGCTGTTGTTAGTATTTAGTGGCAAAATTTTCAAGGAAACATATCAAGCAATAATGACAAAAATTAATATGTGATTTCCCGGCATTATGAGAAACAAATCCAATCATAGTCCACCAAGCCATGCTAATACCCTGTACCAAAAGCCTCGTTTGTCTTCCAAAAATGAATACAAGATCCTTCAAGATAGTTTTCTTGCTTCTCCTTTTCATGCAACTACCTTCAACTTCACCATTAATCACAATCTATTCTCTCCTGAGACATTCTTTGAGAGCTTAGGCTAGATCCGTCCTTTGCCTGAAGCCATCCTATGGCTTCCTGCATACTCAATGTAAAAGCTTACACAGAGTTCTGATTTGCTAAAAAATATAGATGGAATGAAAGAGCACTCTGAGAATCATGTGAATTCCTCTGGAGTGGGTGGATACTGATATATGGTACCTGCTTTCTAATCATGTTCTTTTGTAAGTGTTATTTTTCACTTCCTGAAACCTTTGAAACTATGAAGGTTTATGTCACTGAGTATCCTTCGCTGAACACAGAAGTAATCTGTTGGCATGATTATCATTCAAAATAATTAAATATTGGGTTTGTGGGAGAGAAGGGAGAATACTGAGAAGTATTGTACCTGGAATTCAGCAATTGTTCAAAAACTCCCCTTTATGCTGATAAATTGCACTTTCACTTCCCTCTTTTTGTTTGTTTATTTGCTTTTTGTTTTGTTTTGGGGCCACGCCTAGTGATGCTCAGGGATTACTCCTGGCTATGCGATCAGAAGTTGTTCCTGGCTTGGGGGGACCATATGGGACGCTGGGGGATCCAACCAAGGTCCGTCCTAGGTTAGCTTTCCAGACAGACTCCTTACCTCTAGCGCCACCACTCAGGCCCCACTTCCCTCTTTCTTTATTAATTCTATTTTACATTTTTTCTCTATGTTCTTTTTCTTCTTTCTTTTCCTTTGTGCCTTCCTTGTATAATTTGGAGAGCAGAACATATTGTGATTTGCTGACTACACTCAAATGTCTTCTTGGTCTTTTTAAGATCATTTGAGTTCTAAATGTTTGTATTTCTTTAAACATTTCTCCCAACACTCAATTTTTTTCTTAGCAGTTTAATAAATCTCAAAAGAAAAATGGCATCCAGATTTGTCTTCTGAATGTTCAACTACTCTTGACCAATGCCGCTTAATTAGATCACCGGGAAATACCTGTCTGTAACTGATACCCTTTTCTAGGTCAGTGCTTTTGCAATGCAGTCAGGTTTCAGAAAAACCACTTGAAATTTGTGCAGATAGTATTTTCCATAGATGACGACAGTGATATATCCTGTCCCTAATATTCTGGGATTCTTATAATATGTCATTAATAGGCAAAGTCAGCCTGTTCATTCACCTTGAAGCTGAGGGGTCATTATAATTATCCAGTGAGTAAAGTGCAATGAAAGCAAACACTGTATCATGACTGAGGTCATCATACCAGATGTTTAGCTATGAGAGATACCAAGCTTTATCCAACAAACAGTGTATACTGAGCCACATGAGGTAGTCAACCTTCTTAGGAACAGTGACTGTTCCAGCCTCTCATTGAGTCTCATGGAGGAGAAATGAAAAGATCCAGCAAATGCTCTCAAATAATGTGCTAATTAACAAAATAGCTGTCATTTTTAAGTTACTATTTGTAGGGTATCCTATTATATAGGAATGTACTTATATACACAGATATGTTAGATATTTTTTTGATCTAGCTAGAGTTAGCAAAACAATGTTCAAAGAACAGTGCTCTTAAAACTAGGGGTACCCACAAAAAATAGCCATTGTATCATCTTTCTTAAAGCATTTACTTTCCTCTGGACTCATAACTTGAATGTTGAAATATCTGGAACTCTGCCAAGAATGACTTTAATTTCTAACAACTCATTGTGTTAGAAAATACCATACTACTGCTCTTATGTCGAAGTTCTGTTCCTAGAAGCAAAGTCCCCTGAGAAACTTTGCATTATGAAGAAAGGGAGAGTGAATTGTAAACCCGAACACAACCACACCTCAGTAGCCTAAACTTCAGTGGGCAGGATGGGCCTTATAAATACTTCATTTGAAAAAGGAGGCATTTTCTGGGAGGAATAAGATTGAAACTAGCATGACTCACCCAATCTCTAGGGATGTCACCCCATATTGGATGGTAACTTAATCAAGAGTGACATGACTTCCTTGCTTGACCTGAGTTGCCCAGTGATTCAAGTTAAGGATTAGGAACCTCTAGTAGTACTCATTGCCATGCAACTGCAAACAAATGCCATCCATCTAGAAGCAAATTCTCTCTGTACCTACAAACCAGCCTTTTGGGCAGATGCCAACAAAGTTCAGGTAGCCTGAATGAGCTGTATTTCCAAAAAGCTCATTCAATCTCAAAGAGAGAATTGGACCTCCAGCCAATGAGGAAACCAGACAGAATTAGCTTTCCCCAGGATAGAGAGGAAGCACGAATTTGTGTTATGATTGTTGTTCTATTTATTGCATAATTTTGTTCAGAATATTTTCTCAGGCTCTGAAGAGAAAAATTAAAAAAAAAAAAGTTTTACCGGTCCATCACAGTCAAATATGTTCTAAGATGTTTGCCTTAACTGTAATGTTTTCTTAGTGTTTCAACACAAGCTTGCCAGCATTCATTTATTTCTCCCTGCAAATTGCATCAGCCTATCTTAATTATAAATCCACAAAAACATTAGAGAAGTCATCCTTTAGGTAAATGGACCATAATGCAAGTTTGCAGAGGTGGTAGAGGAGAGGAAGCAGGCTAGAAGCAGGAGAACTGCAAAGAGGATTAGTGATTCTAGGGCAGGAAGAGGCACAGGGAGGGGGCATGAGGATTCCAGGCATATGCTGAAATAGTCTTAATAGCAAATTGGGGCAATTTTTTTTCTTGTAGAAGGAAAGAAGTTCATGTATGTGTCTATTTCGTGTCTCCACAAATTAGGAAATTCTTGGCATGTAGTAAATATTCAAATACTTACTGAAAGAAATAAAACATATAAACTGACAACTTTCAGAGCATATCTCAGAGATAAATCCAGGCTATCAATTAAAAAATATTTGTCCTGCAACTATCTTCCCAAATCTCTCATGCTTTTTTTTTTAACAGTACACATGATTATAGATGAGCAAATGTTCACTTTAGCAAATGATATCAATATTAGAGAAGAAAAAAAGATAAATTGAGTCTTTCCCAAATGTATTGGCACAGAAGACAGTGTCTTTTAAGGCTTAAAAAATCAAGTGGAATGTTCCCAGACTTCTGCACCTTCCATAAGCTTTTATATCCTTCTTAAAGTAGTACTAGTTATCATCAGGGGCTATCAGTTTGGGATGCTTTGCCATCTATTGGGAAGACTTCTTTTTCTTGTTTCAAATGTCCAGGCCTACCCCCTCCCCATCTCACCCCCTTAAATAAAGAAAAACAGTAGTTAATTCTCCAGGGAGATCTGTGGACATGGCCAGTTGACAACTTCCCGGTGGCAAGGAAACCTGACTCTTACTAAGCAGATGGTTGACCTTGGTGACATCCACTTACCACTTTTCCTTTCTTATCTGAAACCCTGGGAGGTGAGTTTCCTCTCTTCTCTTACAGATATGTTCTGAACACACAGACACAATTTCATCACAGAGAGCTAAGTATTAAAATGAAGTAGAGTAGTTTGTGAACCCGAGTCCTTCAGATGTAGTTCATCTCTTCTGGAATGAAGGGACCTGGTCTCGAGGATTCCTATTCCAGACACTGATAGGTGCTTCTATCAAGTTCACTTGTCCCAGTTTCAGGAAGAATGGCATGCGCAGGAATTGACTCTATACCTTGTGTACCAGATTCCCTCTAAAGCCCTTGGAGGTTAGCCTCAGCAAGTCCTAGAGGCAGCTCATAAGAGGGTTCCCTAGAGATGAAGCCTTTTGAGCTGCACTATTATATCAGCTCACTTATTTAAATAATTTCTCTTTTGAGGAAACACTGGCCATGCTCAGATCTTATTCCTGGCTCTTTTATAGGGCTAACAACTGGAAGTGCTCAGGGAATCATTTATGGCTCAGGGATCAAATTTGGTGGTCACATGCAAGATATTTCAAGGCAATTTTAAATTAGAGAAAGTATTACCTACTCTATATTCCTGCTCCTACTTTACTGGTTTTGTGGCCACACCTGTTGGTGCATAGGGCTTACTCCTGGCTTTGTACTATTGGCAGGACTTGAGAGACCATTGTAGTGCTGGGAATCTAACAGGGACAGTCATGTACAAGGCAAGCATCTTACTGTTTACTTATTTCTCACTTTTTTAAAAATTATTTCTGGGTTACACCCAGTGGCATTCTGAGCTTCCTCTTATCTCTATGCTCAGGGGCCATTCCTGGAGGGAATTTGAGCACCATATCTGTTTATCAAAACTAAGGATGGCAGCATGCAAGGTAAGCAAACTTACTTCTGTACTAGCACTCCAGCCTTTATTCCCTCTCTAAACTGAATTTCCAGTATTTTCTATTTCAAATTTTGGGAATAATTCCTAAGTTCTGAAATAATTTATGTGCATCCAAAACCTTTGGAGCAACAATAGAAACTCTGACAAACTGTTTTATATAAAGAAATATTCAAGAAACACCGTTAATTTGTAGCACGTGTCAACTTTTGTAATAAAACCTCTCTCTCTCTTTGTCTCTGTCACTCTCTGACATTTTAAGTTACCAACAAGAATACTGCTAAACACAGAGTGGGAAGAGAGGAAGAGATGTGAACTGTTATCTCTCCAGTTGCCAGAGCCTAAATCAGTATAATCTGCCTAACTGATCACAAAGAGGCAGAAATTTAGAATATAGTGGAGCTGGAAAGATAGTAATAAAAGGGTTAAGGTGAATGTTTTGCTTATATAAATAACTCTGGTTTGAATCCCTAACACTATATAACAGACCAGAAGCATAACTAGAGGTTCACTGGGTATAGTCTTGAAACCAGAAAATAAATGTAGTTCTCAAAATGTTTTGTTTTCTATTTCATGCATTAACATATTGTGCAGCATATTGCTTTATATTAAGGTTTTTCCCAAATATCTATTTTAGAATACAATTAAACTGGTATTTCAAACTACCTTTTTGTGATTATATTGCATAAAACAGTTGCTATCCCCCAGAGAGAAACAGGGATTACACATATTGGGAAAACTTAAAAAGTTTTTAATAAAAGGTCTATTTACCAAGGCATAGATAGACAGGATAAAGAGAAAATAGGATTTTCGTAGTAGCCTGGGTCTATGTCATTAATCTTTGATTAGAGAGCAGCGTTGTTATGGGAATTGCAAGAAGATAAAGCAATGCCATGTGACAAGAAACAGAAGTTTCCTTGAGAGAGAACCAACCCACAATAACTCATTAGGAAGGTCAAGGTTACTTGCTCAGGCTGCTGATTCCAAAAGCTTCTTACTCAGGCACCCCATTAGTAAAAATCTGCTGTTACTTAAAAGGTAGAATCTGGAAGACTCCTCACTTGAGACTAAGAAGATTCAGTATTTTGGCACAAGAACACATTTTCATTGTCATTAGATCATAAACTCCATAAAGAATTAGGTTCCAATAAAGCTAGGTTGCAATAAGAAATACTTGAGCTATTTGAAAGTACTAGAGAAAGAAATAGAATTAGTTGACCTGTTTGCTTAGGAAGGCTGCACTTTAACTAATAAAAGGACCAGGAAAGATGGGGAAAGAATGGAAATTTGCAAAACCAGCCTGCCAGGGAACATTTTGAAGGAAATCCAAGGGAAAGGTGTCTAGACAATATTAAGAAGTGGCTGGACAATGCTGTAAGCTGGTGACACAAATAACTATCTATAAAGTTAGTGACTCAAAATTGTTGCCAGAGAGACACCTGAAATGGAACAATAAAATTTATAGCAATTTATTCTTTCTAACATTTTAAAACATTTGAGGAAAGTGCCTAGATATTAATTTAATTCTTGACTATTAACATGTTCACGTAAAAAGCCCCAACTTTTAGAATATCTAGGACAGTATTCTACGATGGAACATATTATGACCTATTTTTTTACCTCTTTTTTTCTAAATCTTTTTGATTAATTGGTTTCAGAGAACTAATAAGGTATAATTTGGGTTTTGATTTTTCATATTGCTTTTGATTGTTGATAATATGGGGCTTGGGTTAGATGGTGAAAAAGTTGCTTGTAGTAATTTATTTAAAAGATCGTCAAAGCAGTGTATTAGTGCCAGCACTAACTGGAAATCTTTGGGCTCCTAACAACTAAATTTGCATAATCAATCAGTGTAATTTACAAAATTTAACTTTTGTTTTAGTTATTGGGTTTTTTGGCCATACCCAGAATCACTCAGGGGTTACTCCTGGCTCTGAATTTAGGAATTACTCATGGTGATGCTTGGGGGGCTCATATAGGATGCCAGGAATCGAACCCTGGACTACCCCAGGTGAGGCAAATGTCCTATCTATGTACTATATTGCTCCAAACCCAGATTTAGCATTTCGAAGAATGTGCTTTCAGCTGGTCATTCTCTATTAAATTTTAGAGGATTTTTTTTTCATTTGCTTAGGGTTTTCTCTTGGTTCTGTATTTATTCAAGGATCTTTCCTGGCAGGCTTGGGATCAAACTGATGTCAATTGCATGCGCACCAAATGATCTACTTGCTGTATTATCTCTCCTGCCCTAGGACGAGGGTTTAAGTCTAGTATATAGATCGGGGTTTTTTTTTTTTTTTTTTTTTTCCTGAGGGATGGGAGCTACTTGAAGTATGGTTTAATTATGAAGGAAGAAAGTAGAGGGTTGTAATGTGCTAGACTAGAGATAAAGAGAGTTTTAACAGGATGCTTTGGATTACAATAAAGAAAATTCTATGGATTTACATTGATTTCTGCTTCCAGAAAGTTCATGGACTTCAAGTCAGAGTTTTCTGGGTCTCAGGACCTTAGTGTCTCTCATTTTAACTTTCTTCTCTTTGCTGTTTTGTATGTGTGATATCCAAAGAGCAAATATTACATGTCCTGTCTCACCCATAGATTGAGTCATTGTTTCATCACACTAGGGAATTACCAGAAGTCACTCTGTGTAGATGAATGAATCCCATAGCCTGTGGCAGAGTAGTAGAAGATGTTGCAACTCAGCCCCTGAAGAGGTTGCCTGATGGAGGGATGGAGGATGAGGTCTTTCCCCTCCAGCTCGGAGCACACGTCTGCCACCCTGTCCAGCAGACGGTTCTAAGGTGAAACGGCAGGTAAACAGCTCGCAGACAGTCAGGCTTGTGGAAATATTAGCTTTATTCGGTGGACAAGACTGAAGTCCTAGGTCTCAGCCTCAGTTCCAGCCAACCACCCTTCGTCTTCCACAGACCCTTGTTTTTATCCCCCAGAATCAGGTCCCACCCAATGGTGGGATCAGATACCACCCAATGGTGGAAGCAGAATCAGGTACCACCCTAGGGTGGGGGCAGAATGCCAGGTCACACCTTAGGGTAGGGCACAATCACTGGATCAGGGTAGGGTCAGTAAAATAACAATCCCAAAAATATTTACATACACAACAATTCCCCCGTTTGTTTAGGGTAGGGTCAGTAACATAATAATCCCAAAAATATTTACATACACAACAGAAGACAGGGCATTAGCAAGTGTTCTTAAAGCCACTTTCAGGAGCATTGGGAACAAAGCTTTGAAGGTGGAGAGAGATCACAGTGTGACCTTCTTTCTGTACAATGAGAAAAGAGGTTCAAAACAGAATTGTACAAAAAAAATGAAGCTGCTTTTAGTTTGCAAGTGGTTCAGGCAATCCCAAAGTACTTAAACTAAGAGCAGTTGTGCCAGAGAAATGCTACAGAAGTTCAGGTGATTGCCTTGCATGTGGGTCCATCCTAATGTAGAACTTTGGATCACAATGTGCCCTGAGCACTTTCCAGTGTGTCCAATTCTCTCACTCAAGTGAAAGTTTTGAAGTATTAAAATATTGCTGAAAAACTAAAGTGCTGTTTTTTTTACAAGATTAGAAAAATCTATTCCTATTACCTAAAATTATATGGTATCAGATATATTGCTCTATATGAGATTCAGATTTTTTATTTAAAGTTGACGATTATTTTGAATTTTGTTCTGTGAAGACAATGCATAAAATAGGCAGAGAATACTTGATATAATTTGTGCTCGAATGATAACAATAATGTAACACAATTTCCAGTTAATTTAATCCATGCCAATGGTGATAATTACTGAGTTTTAAAGTTGTTTTGGTTATTACAAATAACAGTGTTTCCAAACAATTTGTAAAATTTAGGGAGTTAATTAATATAGAAAACAACATTATTTTATTTAATATATATTATATGCCTAATAACCAATTATAATAATTTATTACTAATTTTATATAATAGTAAGGTGCTAATTTGAGGATATTGTCTTCACATTTTAAAATCTGTAGTGGGAGGCTATACTATCTGTCTTTTTACTATACGACTCCATATCATAGTCATTGCAAAAGACCAATAAATAGTGCTTTACTGATAGTTTTGATTCACTATAATTGTTAGCAGTTATTATTAAAAGATAGTTCTTACTATATAGCCATTGTTTACATGCTATATATTCTCACTTGTTGGTATTTAACTCCTAATGCATACCACCACTCTTCCAATCATCAGGTTATTTTCTTTATAATGTTTTCATTTACTTTATGTAGGTGCTTTCCATTTTAGTTGTCACTTTTTTCTACTAGAAAATAATTTTTAAGAGAATAAAAACAGTTGTCTTTCTATTGTGCTTGACATTTATAAAAGCACGATAATATATACTCATCTATTTATATTTATATACTTATACATACAATTCATTTATATATAAGTATTTTATATAAATATATTTACATTTACTTATTTATATATAAAACAAGTACTTTTGAGTAAATGAAATAGAATTCATTTAGTACATTGTTCCAGGAGAGTATTGTATAAGAGTTATCTAATGAACTCCCATGATTTTGATTCTCTTTTTGGTCAGACAAAGGAGGTAAAAGAGCCAGCATAAGTGCCAAGAGCTGAAACTTGCCCTTATACACTTGCTGCTGGTGGCAGCCAACTCAACATATAGCTAAGTGGCATCATGTTTGGCTTGCATGTTTGGAGACTTGGTTTCCTTCTCTTTGGTACAAGTGCCATATCAGATTGCAGTGAAATAGTTGCATGATATCTGGTGCAATTCAATAAAATATGAACACTGCAATTAAAGGGGTGTTGGTATCACAGAAAACTGTGCTCATCCTCTGGTCATCATAGCAATGAATGAAGAGAGAATAAATTTAAAAAATAAAATGATTGAGTTGAATATTTAACATATGCATATAACAATATAATGTAACTGAAGGCCTGGAGAGATAGTAAACTGGATAGGATTATACTTGGATTAGATGTCCAGTGCCACACAATTCCTTGAGCATTGCTCTATGCAGCCTAATAAGTCTCAATAACCACCAGAATGGTCCTGACATACCTGGACCTGAGCAATTATGTTTTCTCAAACACTAACAATAAGCTGCTAGCTCAGTTCACAAGGAGTAGTACCAGGACTTCTGAGCTTTATGGGTAGGGTTCCCATGAGGAAAAATAATAGTCATATTAGCAACTTATAAGATACATTTATGGGCCCGGAGAGATGGCACAGTGGTGTTTGCCTTGCAAGCAGCCAATCCAGAACCTAAGGTGGTTGGTTTGAATCCCGGTGTCCCATATGTTCCCCTGTGCCTGCCAGGAGTTATTTCTGAGCAGACAGCCAGGAGTAACCCCTGAGCACCGCCGGGTGTGACCCCCCCCCAAAAAAAAAAGATAAATTTATAATTTAAGCAATGAAATAGATTAAAATAGAGTAAAATCATACACCAGAAACTATAAAAATCATGACTACACAACCTTAAAAAGTTTAGAGGCAAAAGCTTTGAAAAGTAAAAAGTTTTATCCATTCAGTCTGACATAGCTCCAAGTTGCTTATTGATTTGACTCTGTTATTCTTTTTCTTTAAGAAGTTTTCAATAGACTGTATACCAAAAGCATAGATAATAACTCAATGGAATGATGTTAAATCAATTGCAATTTTTTTAAATAAGCAATGATGTAACAAGGAATGTAGCTAGTCAAAAGGAAATAAAGGTGGACTATTACGAGGTCTTTAACTTAAAAGTTTAATAAGGGGATCAGAGAGATAGTACAGCAGTAAGATGTTTGCATCACATGCAACCAATCTCTATTCAGTCTCTGGGCCACAAATTCTTTCCTGAACACTTCAAAAGTGATTCTTGAGCACATAGCAAGAATAAACCCTGAGCACTGCTGAATGTACTCCACTCTACCCAAATAAAAACTTTTTATTTATTTATTTATTTATTTATTTATTTATTTATTTATTTATTTATTTATTTATTTTTGGTTTTTGGGTCACACCCGGCAGCGCTCAGGGGTTCCTCCTGGCTCTACGCTCAGAAATCGCTCCTGGCAGTCTCAGGGGACCATATGGCATGCCGGGATTCGAAACACCATCCTTCTGCATGCAAGGCAAACTCCTTACCTCCATGCTATCTCTCCGGCCCCTCCAAATAAAAAAATGTTATGGAACTGTCATGAATTGCTATTTCACAGCCATAGCTTAAAAGACTGGAACACCTGGTTCATAGAGGCCCTGCGTTCAATTTTTAGTGCCACATTGCTTTAGGACCAAAGCTGAGCACCTCTGGTTGTGGTTGTGGTAGCCTAAAGCTCTGGATGTGGCCCTTAGTTGATCATCGAACCATCCTTGTCATGGCTAGGTGAGGTATTGCAGAGAGAGGACCTTAGAACCCTGAATACAACTTGGGATCTTCTTCTTCCCCACAAGTATGCAGGAACTGACAGATACCTACAACCTGTGAATATGTAAGTGGATTACCAGGGAGAGTCCAGTAGGAGCCAGTAGGGCTGACATCTTGACTTTGACCTTGTGAGAATCCCAGCAGAGAAAACAATCTACCAATCTTAGTAGACTTCAACCTACAGAAGTGAAATAATAATTCAGTATTAAAATCACAAATTTTTGGGGCCGGGCGGTTGGCGCTAAAGGTAAGGTGCCTGCCTTGCCTGCGCTAGCCTTGGATGGACCGCGGTTCGATCCCCCGGTGTCCCATATGGTCCCCCAAGCCAGGAGCAACTTCTGAGCACATAGCCAGGAGTAACCCCTGAGCGTTACCGGGTGTGGCCCAAAAACCAAAAAAAAAAAAAAAAATCACAAATTTTTTTATTACCTTTTGCAATAGCAATAGCAAGAAAATGAGGGACTCACACTTGAAGTCAAATAAAGTCATTATAAATATTAAATAGTATATAATGATTATTTATAATATATAATATTAAATATGTATCTATTATATTCATAAATTTATAAACATTATAAATTTTATATTCATATACATGATATTTTTCTCAGAATCTTCATTTGAGATTTTATTTACTTAATGATGTGGCATTTTTTAGGTAAAATCAAATTTACTGTGTTGTATTTTTGTTTATGATTTGTGACACTTATTTTGTTCTCAGGAAGGTTACAGAAATAACTACACTGACAATTATCAGGACAATGTCAATGAGTGAGAGAAGTAGAATGCCTGTCTCAAATACAAGCAGAGGGCAGAAGGAGATGGGAGACATTGGTGATGGGAATACTGAGAATGTTGCACTGGTGAAGGGGTGTTCTTTTTATAACAGAAACCCATCAACAATCATGTTTGTAATCATGGTGCTTAAATAAAGAATTATTTTTTTAAGAAGTAGTTCTTTAGAGTTCTCTAAGAGATTTTGGATTTTGGTATTTCCAAAGTCTTTAAGGTTTTTTCCTGCAGCTTCCAGTATTATATAAGAACAAGTAAAATATATCAGATTGGTTAATTTGGGGTACTAAATATCAAACCCAGTTATATGGACCAAGATCTCCTTGGATAAATAGAAGCATTTACTCTAATTACTTGAAGTTAATTTTGAGCATTTCCCAAAATCATTTTCTTCCCATATAACTTTCTGTTGAGCAGTTTCCATTTAATAGAGGTAAGCAATCTTTACAGCATATTTTCTTAGCTCCCATTTATTGAGCCTTGTAATGTGGCAAGTGTTTCTACAGAGAACATGATATATTTCTAATCTTTGTAATAGCTTGCAAGTCAAGCATTGTTTGACATCACTTTAAAAATGTTATACCAATGTACTTAAAGGAAAACACAAACATTCTGGAAATCCACTGCTTTGGGTTTTACGTTTATCTAAAGTAAATGGCTTTGTTTGATACTATGAGAGATCTATGAAATTAAAAAATAATGCACCTGAGCTTACTTACATGTGGGTGACTACAGAAAGAAATACACCTGTTTAATTCTTTTATTTTTTTATGGTTTTTGTTTTTTGGCCACACCTGGTGATGCTCAGGGTTTACTCCTGGCTATGCTCTCAGAAATCATTCCTGGTTTTGTGGACCATATGGAACTCCTGGGGATCAAACTGCGGTTCATCCTAGGCTACTGTGGGCAAGGCAGATGCCTTACTGCTTGCACCACTGCTCTGGCCCCTGTTTAATTATTTTTCAACTCCCATCTTCTTTAGGATGCTGAACTCTATGTATAAACTTCTATAAATCTCTTTCAATAATGTTATTTGATATATATTTTAGTTCTAAGATCTTTCCATTTAAATATGTAAGCACATCTCAAGGCCAGGTGATAGCATGTGCAAGCAAAACTGGTGCCTGGCACATATGAAGACCTGATTTTGAACTCTGGTACCATCCTGGTACTGTATAGCGCCCTAGAACTCCTCCAGAGGAGTTAGCCTTAGTGACTGGAGAGCTCCAAGCTGCCAGATTCTTACCACTGGGTGAAGAATTGTTGAATGTGCCCCCAGTGTATCCCAGCACTGTCGGGCAAATTCCCAATAAAATTACAATATAGACAAGAAAATTATCGCAAATTTTTAGAAAGTGAGAAATAAGTTTAAAGTTTTCTCTTCAAGTAAAGATAAAAATATAATAGTAGAGAAGTCATCTCAATGAAGTGACCAAATATCTCAATGTAGTGTCCAAAAATATCAATAACTGGAATATAACTCTGTGATAGAGCTTGTGCCAAACTTTTATGAGGTTGGCATGACAAGCAAAGCCAAGACAAAATAAAGCAAAATAACACAGATTTCCCTCTTTTCCTCCTCCTAGTATCCAGAAGCCAAAAATATTCATGGTATTATAAGTGTAGGGGTAGATAGATGTGGTATTTCCTCCAGATGTAATACTGTAAGATATATGCCATATGCAATATTTCAACTGGGAATGTTTAATTGAATCTTACTGTGAGGTAATATCAGAGAACTTCCAAATAAAGAACATTGAATTTTCTTAAGCCATTTTCCCAGTTCTTCCTTTACTTCCTTCCTTTTTCTTTACTTCATTAAATTGGTTTTGATGAGAGTAAATCATGAAATGACTAATGTTGCAATGGGGATATTTATACATGGACTACTGGGGTGATACTAGCATAAACACTCCTGGAGATGTAACAACTAATCAACATATGGTATCCTAGAATGGATTTACTGGCAAATAGGTAGAAGATGGAAAGTACTTTATCAATGTTAAATTATGAAAATAGGCTATTGTAGTTATGGAGGAGGAGAATATCTTTCTTTTTAAGAGTATATACTTAAGAGCCAGAATATAGCAGTATAGGGTGCTTACCTTGCACATAGCAGACCAAGATTCTATCCTGGGTACCACATCTGATACCACCAAATCCTGACAAGAGTGATCCTTTAGCACAGGAAGAATAATAGACCTTGAAAACTTGAGTATGGCCTCCAAAGAAAACGAACAAAATGAGCATAGACTGAAGCATTTGGAATGCATATGATACTCATTTATTTTAGAAAAGCAATTGTGTATCTGTGTGTGTTTGGGTGTAGAAGGAGAGAGTTCACAAATAAGACAAAGTTTTAACAGTTTATTAACTGCATTAAGATTATACAGATATCGCTTTTGTTTTTTATTTGTGATTTTTTTTATTTAAAGCTTATTTGGGGGTGGGATTTTGAGCCACATCCGGTGACACTCAGGGGTTCCACCTGGTTATATGCTCAGCAATCACTCCTGGCTTGGGGGACCGAACAGGATGCCAGGGGAATGAACTGAGATCCATCCTAGGTCAGACGCATGCAAGGCAAACGCCTTACTGCTGCACCACTGCTCTGGCCACTAAAAAAAGTCTATCTTAACTAAAAAGTTACAAGAAAGTATAAAAATTAGATCTTCATGACATCTATTACTTTTTTAAGACTAGGCTCTATTCCTCTGAGTCACGTGGAAAAAAGGAGGATATTTTTACCTCCTTGGAAAATTCCTTAAATGGCAGGTGTAGATAATCATGTGCCATGTGCAGCATATCAGGATTTTTCTGTGCAACCTGATTCAATAATGGTTGAATCAATAAAACTAAATCCATTAGAGTTAAATATCTTGAAATATTTATAAAGAAGTTGCAATAGAAATGTACAGCTGACTTCTGTTTATGCTTAGAAATTAAATTTACCCTTTTCATTGGGTTTGAAATGGGAAAAAGTTTCTTTCTCCTTCTTTCCTTCCTTCCTTCCTTCCTTCCTTCCTTCCTTCCTTCCTTCCTTCCTTCCTTCCTTTCTTCCTTCCTTCCTTCCTTCCTTCCTTCCTTCCTTCCTCTCCCTCCTTCCTTCCTTCCCTCCCTCCCTTCCTTCCTTCCTTCCTTCCTTCTTTCCTTCCTTCCTTCCTTCCTTCCTTTCTTCCTTCCTTCCTTCCTCCCTCCCTCCTTCCTTCCTTCCCTCCCTCCCTTCCTTCCTTCCTTCCTTCCTTCCTTCCTTCCTTCCTTCCTTCCTTCCTTCCTTCCTCCCTTCCTTCCTACCTACTTTCCTTCCTCCCTCCCTCCCTTCCTTCCCCCCTCCCTTCCCTCCCTCCCTCCCTTCCTTCCTTCCTTCCTTCCTTCCTTCCTTCCTTCCTTCCTTCCTTCCTTCCTTCCTTCCTTCCTTCCTTCCTTCCTTCCTTCCTTCCTTCCTTCCTTCCTTCCTTCCTTCATCCTACCTTCCTTCCTTCTTTCCTTTTCTTTCCTTTGCTTTTTTCCCTTTCTTATGACCACTCCATTCACCAGAAGACAGATCTTTCAAGCTGAAATCTGGTTTAATTCTTTCTAACTGAATAACATTTTAGAAGGTTTACCAGGAAAATTTCCTTATTTGGCCAGTAAATTGTTATGGAGAAAATATAATAAATGTTGTCCTGGCCTGCAGGACTTTGTTACTTGTGGGTGCAGAGGGGTCCCAGTCTGAAAAGAGAATGGGGGGGAAAGAAGGGAACCAAGCAATTGGAAGCTTGTCAAGGTTCCGGTTTATTGACTGGTACAGGCTCTTTTTAAGCACGATTATACAGGGGGTGGAGAGAAAGCAGGATGGAACAGCCTGCATTACAGAGGTCATCTTGTGGGTAATCTTTACATGCCTTCTTTACATAAGGAGCACAGGAACATCTCAAGTTTAGTGAAGTTTCAAGGATGTCACAAGCTTCCTCGAATGTTTGACTGATAGGACACTATGGTATTTCTTTGGGCTCTGGGGCTAGCCAATGCCTTAGGTTATGTACTCTGGCCACACAAGACTAGTTTGTCCTGGTGAATTCCATATTAGGATTTGGTCTCTGGCAAAAAGTGTACAGAAATACTTAGATAATAAACGAACAATAATATTCATTTTATCTATCCCTGGTTCCAATTTATTATTCACATTCTATTGTGTACTTATAAAGGAAGAGGATATACATGTATATTCATGTCTTGGATATTTATTATATAAAAATTATTCCTGATGCTCTAGGATACTTTTAAGATTTTTTTCTTTTGTTTTTTTGGCCTACACTCGGTGACACTCAGGGGTTACTCCTGGCTATGCAGTCAGAAATCACTCCTGGCTTGGGGGACCATATGGGATGCAAGGGGATCGAACAAAGGTCCATCCTAGGCTAGCTCCAGCTAGGCAGATGCTTTACAGCTTGTGCCACCACTCCGGCCCTGATACTTTTAAGATTTTATTTATAATAATATATAAGATTTCACAGGAAATTTATCTGGCACATATTTTATTAACTCAGATCATATATCATTGATGTTTTAGTAGTTTAGTCTAACATTTCAGGTTATATCTATAACTCAAATTTCAGATTAGTGCTTAATTAGCCTTAATTATAGAGTAATTTTGTAGTAGGTACAAAAAGTGGATACTCAGTATGAATTTTATTTTGCTATTATAATATTGCTAAAAATGAATATGTATGACTACTTGTAACCTTATAGATAAAATGTTAACAGAATTACTACATCAAATAATATAAACACTTTTAGTATAAATTTTGTCAAATTATCTCCTATCACTGTAGTACCATTTAGAGGAACACAAGCTGTGAAAAATACTACCTCAATAATAAAATTCTGATATTAAAATTTTTGTGAATTATAGAAGTAATTATTTAATCATCATAATATGTTGTTTAAAATATAGCAAATCATGTTTTGAACTTATGATCTTGAACATTTAGATTTGTTTGATTTTTGTCTTTTTCCACACAAAATCCCTTTACATATCTTTTTTGTTTGTTTGTTTGTTTGTTTTGGCCACACCCATTTGATGCTCAGGGGTTACTCCTCGCTAAGTGCTCTCAGAAATTGCCCCTGGCTTCGGGGGACCATAAGGGACGCTGGGGGATCGAACCACGGTCCTTTCCTTGGCTAACGCTTGCAAGGCAAACACCTTACCTCTAGCACCACCTCGCCAGCCCCCCTATTAGTAGTTTTATGTTTTCTTCTCTATTTTCCAAAAGTGTATATTTTCCTGCTGTTCCAGAAAAAGCTTTGCTTCTCATGTAATATTCTGCCTATTATCAAACTATACCATTTGATTTCAGCTTACAAAATAGTCTATCTTTAATGACTTTATTTCAATAAAGTATATCATATAACTGTCACAACGTACGTTAATTAAGTATGCTTCAGAACTATTTCTATCTGTTCCTCTAGCTATTCCCAGATTCATTTCCTCACAATCATTCTACTCCTCACATTCGTTATCAGAGAGGTGATACTCTGGAGTCAGAGTTCTACCTGGATGGGATGAGTTTGTATTCTGGTGCAAAGCACTGCTTTCTGAAAGTAAGTAAGGCTTTTCTGATCTTCCAGAGATGAGACTTAGCTCACTCTGGAAGCTAGACATAAGAATCCCTTAGAATTATAGGCTAAGAAAGGGATTAGAGCCCTTTCCTAATATAGTTTCCCATATGAAAGATGACTTAAATACTTTCCCACATAAACCAAAAACACTTTACAAAGTTAGGTAATAAGACCTTTCCCACAGCTCACAAAAGTTAAGAGTATCAAAGATGCGGGCTTTTGTTATTACTTTTGTGAGTTTTCTATTTGTTTGCAGGCTTCGTTTTTCCAAAAGTTTGTTGTCTTGGGCAGCCCAGCTGTCATTTAAGGAAAGGTTCGTGGGCGTCTTGTGGGCTTTACTCTTTATACCTCTGCACTACATCTATGGCTTGCAAAAACAACCCTGTGGGATACTAAATCCAGTAGTTGGTTGGTTTCTTTTTCGTATCAAATACTGCCAACTTGGACTTCAATGTGTGCCAGCTGACTATGGTTATATGATGTGATACTTACTGTTAGCGAGTCTGGGTTGAATAGGGATGGGAGCTGGTTCTAGTGGTAGCCAAATTTAAAGAGTAAAGTAAGGAGAACTGAGGGCCTTGTTGAGTACCACAGTGAGAAGTTTCTGAAAGTGAAAAGTTGAGTACTTGGGTGATAACTGCAAGTTTTCTGGTTTGTTCTTTATTTGATGGATGAATTTCTAGATCTAGTTAGATTTTGCACATCTTGCCTGGGTGAAAAGTGCAAAAGTATCACCAGAGTGAAAGACACACAGGTATAGACATATTGAAAGACATGTTGAAAGACAAATTACTAGGTAACCTTCTATTGGGCATATCTAGAGAAATTTTATCATTATAACTAATATTTAAAGGTGTTGTTATCTCTGATGGATCCAGAAAATCAAGACTCAAACATGTTTAACACTGAATAGGAAAGAAGAGCAGATCTACTTGTCTCTCTTAAAGATCAAGTGGGTTAAATAAGTTAGCAAATAGGGAGTTTAAGATAATAAATAAACTCTTTTGGAGATCTGAATACAGGCAGTTCTCAATCTTCATATTCATAATTTTAAGAGACATTTTATAATACTTTGTATACATGACTATATTTATATTTTTTCTTTTCCTTCTATCATGGGGAAATAAACTTTTTATTTCTTGGTAAGTCTCATTATTATAACTTATTAAAATACCATGAAAAACAAAATTGCACAATTATTCATGATTGAGATCTAGTGCAATGTTTGATCACTATTTCTGTCACCAGTGTACACATCTTTCCTCAGATGTCCCCAATTTCCCTTCTTCCTACCAGCCTGCCTCTCTGAGAAAAAAAAGCATATTCCCCCTTTCAGCTATTTTGGTTTACAGTAGTGTTACTGGTACAGTATAATTCATATCACATTACCTCCTTTAATATTCTAGTCCTTATTCCACTATCATTGTGTTAGTCGTCCCTTCCCTGGCCTATTCTCATTTCACTCACCTGGCACATTTTCTACTAAGGACTCATTTTCCTACCCTTCATTTCTTTTATCATCGGACATGAATTACTTTCCTACTGTATATCTTTATATCCTGCAAATGAGAAAGACTGTCCTTCTCTCTTTGACTCATTTCACTCAGCATGATATTTTCCAGACCCATCCATGTAAAAGCCAATTTTATGACTTCATCTTTTATAATGGCCCTGTGGTACTCCCTTGTGTATATGTAGTGTAACTTTTCTATTCAGACATTTGTTCTTGGCACTAGAGTTGCTTCCAGATTTTAGCTATTGTGAATAATGCTGCAAAGCAAATAGGAGTTCTGCACATTGCTGCCTGGGCCCATCAACATGGCCCCCCCATGTGTATCATCTCTTTAAATGTGGACTTTCCTACTTTCGTGTTGGGTTGTGTATCAGGGCTTTTCCATTTTTGGAGAAGCCCTTATTCTCTTTTGAGCATGTTACTCTCTCCATGTCCTATCCTCTTACTCCCTTCCTTGGTACATTAGAATAAAGTCTGTTTTTATTTAAAAAAACAAACAAATAAAATCCTAAAAGCAAATATAGGAGTTCAGATGAATTTTGTGCATTATGAATTTGGGTCCCTAGGGAATATTCCCAGTAGTGGAAATGCTTGGTTATATGAAGGCTTAATTACGACTTTTTGAGTAATGTCCATATTGTTTTTCAAAAAGGATAGAGCAGCGAATTACTTTCAGCAGTGAGTGAGGGTCCTATTTCCTGCACTCAAGCAAACATTGGTTGTTGAATTTTTTTTTTTTGATGAGTACTCTTCTCTTTGTTGTGTGGTGGTATCTACTATTGTTTTTATTTGCATTTTTCCTGATGATTAATTACTTAGAGAAATTTTTCATATATTCTTTAGCCATTTATATTTCTTCTTTGAGGGTGTTTCTGTTCATCTATTCCTAAATATTTTGATGGGTTGAATTTTATTTTTCTTGTAAAGTTCTACCAGCGTTTTATCTAACATTGATATTGACCCTTTTTCAAATTAATATTGAGTAAACATTTTGTGGATTGCTTTTGTATCTGGTCTTCATTTTTGAGGTGCAGAAGTTTCTAAATTTAATGTGGTCATGTTTGTTTACCACTTGCTTGGTTAGTGGTATTTTATCTTTAAAGATATCTTTAGCTTCAGTATCATAGACATTCTACCTATCTTTTTCTCTATGTACCTAATGGATTCATATTTGATATTAAGATATTTAATCCATTTAGATTTAACTTTTGTGCATGGCATTAGAAAGAGATATGAGTTTGTTTATGTATATGTTAATTTTACACTGGTTATTCAGTAATGAGAAGTTTAATATTCAGGTTTTTTAGTTATATTTTAATCTGTATTAATTTCTATTTTTAGTGCATTATGGTTTGAGAATATAGTCGATATAGTTTATATCCTCTTTATTTATTTATTTATTTACTTATTTGCTTTTTTGGATACACCCTATGATGCTTAGGGATTATTCCTGGCTATGCGCTCAGAAATCACTCCTGGCTCTGGGGAGCCTATGGGATGCTAGGGATATAATCTAGTTCTGTCCTGGATCGGCCGTGTGAAAGGCAAACACCCTACCACTCTGGCCCCAATTTATATCCTCTTATCATTGTGAAGGTACATTTTGTGGCCCTTCATGTGGTCTCTTAGAGAATATGTAATGTACATTAAAAAAGTGGGTTAATTTTTATGTGGGGGCATTAAAAGCTCTATAGTATATACTCACATCCATCTTCTCTCATCTCCTATTATTCTTTCCCTTCATTCCTCTCTCTCCTTTCCCTCTCTTTCGTTTCCTCAAATCCAGTATTTTCTTAATGAGTTTTAATCTTGTTGAACTGTTGAGAGGTGACAGAGAGTGTTGAAGTGTACTACTACTGCATTGCTACCAATGCTTTTCTTTAAGTCTATTAGCAATTATTTAAATATTTTACTGGTTTCTCATTATATTGCATATTTATTTAGGAATGAACTCTCCCTGATGCACATATCTCTTGATTATTAAGAATGATCTTCTTTTTTTTTTTTTTTTAAGAATGATCTTCTTTGTCTCATAATTTTTTTAATCCTGAAGTCTATGTCAAATACCAATATGGCCATTGTGGCTTTTTTGGGGGTTTCGTGGGGGGTTGGTTGCATAAAGATTTGTCTTCCAATCTTTGACAATTTATTGCTCTCACTATTCAAATGCGTTTCTTGTAGACAAGAGTATGTTGGGTTTTTGGGTCATACCCGGCAGGAATTACTCCTAGTTCTATGCTCAGAAATAGCTCCTGGAAGGCTCGGGGAACCATATGGGATGCTGGGATTCGAACCACTGTCCTGCATGCAGGCAAACTCCCCACCTTCATGCTATCTCTCCAGCCCTGGGTTCACTTTTTAACACAGCCACACTGTGTTTGGTAAATTGAGCCCATGGACAGTGACAGAGATTATTGTTATGGAATTCTGTCCAATATTTCTGCAGAAGTTTTTCATGCTCATTGTATTCATCTTGTTTTAAAGTGATCCTTTAAATATTTTTTGTAAAGATTATTTTAAGTTTTTGAAGTTCTTGAGCTGTTGTTTATCTATGAAATTGTGTATTATTCATTCAAATTTGAATGAATGATTTGAATACATGATATTCAATTTCTGGCTGTTTAAAATGTTTTTGATGAGGCTTTTATTTCAATGAGTTTCTTTGTGTTGTGTTTTGTTTTTCACTACATACCTTATTGGGAGATCTTATTTATTGAGTCTTCAAGATTACTATTAACTCCCCATGACAAATTTCTTTGCTGCTTTTCAATGATTCCATTTGTAGGAGGTTTGCTTTTCCACTTCATTGTCAGCATACCCCTGCTGCCATGGAGGTCTCTGGGAGCTTTCAGAGGAGAGGAGGTTATTTTGCACCTGCTCAGGGTAAGGGGAGATTCTGACCTGAGGGCAGAGACAGGTTTTGTGAGGTCAGCTGTGATCTGAGGGCTCTCCTATTGCGAGCTGGGGTTGTCGGAAGACTTGAAGCAACTACTATTTGGAGATAAGCTCTCTATAGGAGAAGCACTCATCTTAAGCATTTAACCAAAATTCTCTTGCAATTGGGTGAAACCACGGTGCTTTTGTTTCCGCAATTGATCTAACATTATTTCTTTATATGCCTAACTGTAATTAAAATATATATACTATTAAGTGCTTTAAAGAATTAAGCAATATTATGAATCAGTGAAACCTGGCTTTAAAATCGTGATTATATTCTTTTAGATTATATTGTCATTGTATGATTTAAATATGTTATTTCTGAAATGTTTGCAAACTGCAAACATTTGGACAAATTGGAAAATATTGCCTGATTATTCAGTGGTACAGATATTAGTAGTTACAATTGAGAAAAATCCTAGAATAAGGCAGCAATAATTATTTGATACCATTTTGGAAATTAATCATTTGAAAATTTATTAAAAATAAAAAGAATTTTTATTTACATTGAATAAAAATAAGAGACCAAAGAGCAATTTGTCTTAGGATGTGGCAAGTAGACACTCCCATTTTTATCCAACTTGTAACTTATTTCCTTCTCCATCTTCCCCAGATAATTTTTCTTGTACAAAAAGCTGTTGAATAAAAATTTTTTGCAATAATGAAAATACTCAAATTTACATGAATGTGGTATTTGATGAGCATATCTGGCTACTGAGCAGTTGAAATATGACTGGGTCACTAAAAAACTATATTTTATTTTGTGAAATTTTAATGAAATAAAATTAAATTTAGGCAAATGCAGTTAGTGGTTGCATCTTTAGACACTGCAGCTCTGGACAAAATATGCATAAATTTATATCAAGAACTAGCTTGATAAAACATCAAAAGCCAGTCCTTCCAAATTAATAAATAGCACAAATAAAAATTTAAAATAAATATTAATAATTTCCCGATTTTAACTTAAGCTAGATGTCATAGGATCCCAATTCTCCCTCCTAGCTTTTTCAGAAAAGTCATCCTATGAAAATAAAAAAGAAGCTCAACAATTGCTCTCAAAATAAACAAACAAACAAACAAAATTTACTTTGATAAATTTATCAGTTAGTTAAATCTCTGGAAATTTATTTCTCTGTGAAAAACATTTAAATGATGTGTGGAATGATCTTTGGTTGAATATGCTCACTTCGGCAGCACATATACTAAAATTGGAATGATACAGAGAAGATTAGCATGGCCCCTGTGCAAGGATGACACGCAAATTCGTGAAGCATTCCATATTTAAATAAAAATTATTCCAAACTATGCAATAAAATTTTTAAATAACAAGCTTTACAAAGGAGTTATGTTTATGCTATTCTTTTTCTGAAATCTTTAAGGAGTACTAATAGTATGTGTAATTACTCAAAAATATTACAAAATTGATTTGTTACCTGGCTCAGACTAAAGCAAAGCTTTTTTTCTCTGTGACTCAATATGACAGTCATCTCAATGTCTTACCCAAAAGCAAACTTTTGCTTCCCAAATAAGTTATTCAATTTTTTTATTTAAACCATTGTAGTTTTAAAAGTTATTTATAGTTGAATCTTAGACATACAATGATTCTGGACCAATGCCACCAATTGTGTTAACTTGTGTCCACCAATATTACCAGAGTTCATCCAACACCATCACACCCCACTAAGCCTGCTATCATAATAGGCACCTTTTTAAGATTAGTCTCATTATTTCACTGTTGTTCTGTTGTTGACTCTGGCTTGGATATTTTTAGTTATGTTCTTTCTTAACATGGCCAATGTTCTTGAGACCCCTTATCCCTTGTCCCCCATCATTTCATATGTTTGTTTCTCCTCTGTCACTCAATTTCTTTCCTTCTCTTCATTATATTCTGGAGCCTAGATTATACTTGACAACCCTCATTTAATCCATTACATTTCTTCATGTAGTTACCAAAGAAATGATTTTAAACATGCCAATTGAAGATGCTGTTTGAAGTCAGAATGCAAGTAACTTATTTTAAGAGTATAGAAATCAGTTAGCGGTAGAGGAATGTAAAATTGTTGGTAATAAATAAAGTGAATAAACTTAAGTACTCCCAAGTCAGTTAAAAAATGAGTCATTTTTGTGAGGGTATTTGGGCAACCATGAAAAAATATTCCTATGAGTTGTTCTATTTGGGTGATGATAAAGCTGGTGTATTTATTTACCCACTCTTGTTCTTTATTGCTTGAGTATTGCTCTCATAGTCTGTTCATTAAAAATATCATAATCAATAGGCAACTAATAAAGAAAGAGGTTTTCTAAAGCTTTGAAAAGTCCTGCAAGTGAAAATAGATAAATACTGGTAGTTAGAAATAAGAGTATTCACATTGACTTAAGATGAAGCCAAGTGTAACTGATAGGAAAATGAAGTCATGGACATAATGAAAATGAAGTTTTCATAGACGTACATGAAGAGTATTATTCTGAGTGAAATGTGAAAGGAGAGGGCAGACATAGAATGATCACACTTGCGGGATATTAAAAAAAAAACAGTACCACAATAATACTCAAAGACAATAGAAATGAAGTGTGGTGCAGTAGGACAGAAAATGGACAACTATGACAAAAATAGTTGACCATGATTACTCTGAGCAAGAACTGAGTGCTAAAAGGAAGTAAAGTGATATGGTATACTTTCAATAATAGTATTGCAAACAATGGTGCTTAAAGGGAAAAAGGAGAGAGAGATAAAAACAGAAGGAAGTAAAGGAAAAATGTCTCCACACCACAGTCTGGGTGTGCCTGGGAGGTAATCTGAACATTGGTGAATGGACAGGTATTGGAAGCATTGTATGACTGAATGATGTTAGAATCAACAACTTTTTAATTCTATCTCATTGTGCTTCAAAATGTTTTTTAAATAAAGTGAAGTTGTATATGTATATATCTGTAAAACAACATATATAAACAAGTAATAATGTTTCATATATAAATATTGCTTTATATACATAAAACATTAACAAGTGTTAATGTTTTATATATAAATGTTGTTATATGTAAATTATCATTTGTTATCTAGCTAGATGGGGCTGGTGGGATGGATGAGGGAAGGAGGGGTTCAAAAATTTAACAAGAGGGTCTTATGTTTAGCTATGAATAACATTAGGAATACACCTCACTTGAGACCAGTTCTGCTATTCATTCCTGTATGAACTTGACAAAAGCACCTGCTACTCCCAAGCTTGTATAAAATTCAGTAATTTTCTAAAGATGTCTTTTGGAAAATAGTATAGAGGGTCTCAGTAAACAAATAATTGATCTGCCATATGACCCAGCAATGAATGCTGTCCACAGAACAGTAGTATAAGCATCATTTGGAATCTTAAAAACACTGGATCCCATTCTTGGAGAGTTGAATAGGAATCTTCACTTTAGCAAGATTTCCACACTGAACTTGAAGAAACTTAACAGCTGATGGGTTTGCATAGTGTTTCATGGGTTTCTTTTCTCATTGTTGCCAGGTGGGAAAAATTCTTAATTGGGATGACTCTATTAGGAGAGCCATTAGATATAAAAAGAATAAGAAATCTTGAAAAATATTTATCTTAATTTGAAATGTTATTTTCTCCCCAAAATGTCAGGAAGAAAAAATGTAGGATTTGAAGAAATGTGCAATCTCAAAAGAAAAAAATTTAGCTGCAATATTAAAAAAAATTTGCATTGAAAATTCTTCTTATCAGTGGGCATAAAACTTAATTTCACTATTGAAATAAGTAAAACAGGCCACTGGACTCTGCCGGATCTCAGATGTCAGCACCCCTATCTGCCTCTCTTCTGTGCTGTGCTGCATTTCTGGCCTGATTTCATCCTGTGTGTTGCTCTGCGGATGGCCCGCCTTCCCTGGAGCCTTCCCTGGAGGTGAGTCGACACGCCCAAAAAGGGAGGAGCCAGAGGAGCACGGCTGCTCCGCTTCACTTCCCGGCCGTGCACATCATTTAGCCAATGAATACAACCACAACACGTAGAAAAACCCACAATACAAGTGTGACAATGGGGAAACAACGCAGGCCAGCGCCAGACATAGAGAATGACGATGGCAAATCTGATGACTTGAACTTGACCAACCAACTAGTCAGTCTCTCAGATAAGGAGTTTAGAATCGCAATATGAAAGATGTTCAAAGAACTCAAAGAAAGTATAGAAGAGAACAGTAATAAGAATCAAGAGAATATAAAGATAGAAATCATAAAACTCCAAACTGAAATTTCAGGTCAAATAACAGGTCTGAAAAACTCAGTAGGTGAATTGAAGAAAAACATGGTTGAGCTTTCCCATAGGTTAACAGCAGCTGAGGATAGAATTAGTACACTGGAAGATGAGGTGAATAACAATTCCATACAGTAGAAGAAATTGGGAAAAAGCCTCAAAGCAAATGATCAAACAATGGAAAAATTACTCAAAGAATGGGAACAGATGAAAATAGAAGTCTATGATAAACTCAACAGAAACAACTTAAGAATCATTGGAGTCCCAGAGACCCAGGAAGAAAATTTCCAGGAAGAATCAATGGTCAAGAACATCATTAAAGAGAAACTTCCAGAGCTAAAGAATATATGTGATCAAATCCTGCATGCCTGAAGAGTACCAACTAAAAGAGACCCCAGAAAAATTACCCCAAGACACATCCTAGTCACAATGAAGAATCCCACAGATAGAGACAGAATTCTGAAAGCAGCAAGATAGAAAAGAGAAATTATGTTCATGGGAACATCCTTGAGATTTACTGCAGACCTGTCACCATAAACACTCAAGGCCAGAAGGCAATGGTAGGACATAGTGACAAAACTCAATGAAAAAAATGTGTCGCCTAGAATACTGCACCCAGCAAAATTCACTTTCAGGTTTCAAGGAACAATACATGGTTTCACAGACAAACAACAGCTCAGAAACTTTACAGACTCAAAACCATTCTTAAAAGAAAAACTGAACGGCCTACTTTAAGACAAGACTGACCAACAGACACACCAAACTTCGATATAAAGATGGCACTAACTCCCAGGGCAATTCTTTCTCTCAATGTCAATGGACTAAATGCACCAGTTAAGAGACACAGAGTGGATAAATGGATCAAAAAAACTCAACCCAACCTTCTGCTGCCTACAAGAAATGCACCTGAATATTCAGAACAAACATAGACTCAAAATAAAAGGCTGGAGGAAAATCATCCAAGCAAACAAAACTCATTTATGGGTTTTAAGAAAAATGAAAGACATTCTTGCAATAATAACTTTCAGACACAAAAGAGAAAAGAGCTGGAAGTTACAGCTCACCTAATGAAGCTCACCGCAAACAGGAGTGAGTTTAGTTAGAGAAATAACTACCTTTTGAACTATCCTAATAGTGAGAATATATGAGGGATTTGGGGTGGGGTTTGGGTGGGGAGGAGGGACATTTGGGACATTGGTGATGGGAATGTTACACTGGTGATGGGTGGTGTTCTCTACATGACTGAAACTCAAATACAATCATGTATGTAATAAAGTTGGTTTAAAAAAAAGTAAGTAAAACAATAAAAATTAATTTAAACGAGGCTTGTTATTGCATATGTATTAACTTTGTTCATTGTGGTCCACTTAAATCTATTTTTTGACTTATTTGTTTTTGGTGTTTAGGCCACTCAGCAGTACGTAGGGACTACTCCAGGGATTTTTCCTGGTAATGCTCAAGGCACCATATGACCATATTTGATTTTGGAGATTGAACCCAGATTGGTTGCTTGTATGGTGGGCACTTTTCCCACTGCACTATCTCTCAGGCCTGATGCTGAAGATTCTTCTCATTCTTTATACTTAAAATCTTTTGAGGGATTTGTTTCTGAGACTGTCCTGACAGTAATTAGTGTTTACTCCTGGCTCTGTGCTCAGGGATTACTCCTGGTGGTATTCAAGAAATCATATATAGTGCTAGGAATAAAACCCTAGTCAGTCACATGCACGTCAAGTGCCCCATACATTGTATTTCTCTGGGACCTAAAATTTTTTTGACTTCTTTTGACAATGTATACTGACATTTTATTTTTCAGGTTCTCTGTTGGTAAATTCTTCTTCTGACCTCAGATAACAAGTGGGAAATTGAAAATTATAGGTTCCTATGTTATCAAATTATTTAATTACCACCAATCTTTAGCATTTTAAAATTTTGCTTTTTTCTTACATGCATTCCATTGTTTCTTATATGGATAGCTTTGATCAGGGTTTGATTCCATCCACCATCTCTTCATCTCTTAACTGCGTAGTCATGCATACATTATTCATTCCATTCTAATAATTCTGATATGCTACACATTCTAAGGAAAGACAATAGTTAATCGTTAGTAATTACATAACCTGGGTACTATCCAAAGCATTTGCCTATATTTAGTTCACTTACTTTATAGAAATTACCCAAAAGATGCATGTTAACATCTATACTTTTTTTTTCTTTTTAGCTTTGTGGCCACACCTGGCAGGCTTAAGGATTACTATTGGCTCTGCATTCAGAAACCGCTCCTGGCAGGAATAAGATAACAAAAACATACACTGAATATTAAAAGGTTAGAATAGGAAGGTATGAAAGGAGGTGACAGAAGCTCAAACAAAAACAAATAGGTCAGAGAATGACTCTTTAGAAAGATAGAAAACACTTAAAAGAGAGGTAACCTCTGAAACATAGAACAGAGATTTTTAAAAATAAGAGGCTTAATACTACCATATTATAAAGAATATTTAAGGGAGAGGTGGAAAATCTGGATGTCTTGCAAGGGTCATGCTAAGTTGCTTGTAAATAATGCATGTCATTAAGGGAAATGAAGGCAATAGGTATGGATGAGATCCATATGAAGGTGTAGAAACATCTCCAACTTGCTTTTATGCAAATATCTCTAAAACCTAGATGACTTTTCGGAAGAAAGAGTAGTCATATAGGGAGCTCTTGTGGTCAGGCAGGTGAAAAATTATAAAAACTGAATATTCTGGAAAGAAGTTGTAGGTAAAAAGCTAGAAAGGAGAGTGAACTGAAAACATTCATGAGTCAAAGTCAATATGACCTGGGACTTGATAGATATGAATTTGATAATGGAAATGAAAAAGTTTAAATACAGGAATTAGGTATCATAATTGGGTATCCTATTTGGATAAATATCAATAAAAAGCCAAAAACTGCTTCTTTAAGCTATGGAAGGTATAATGGACTTGAAGTCACTTGGGAACACAATCTCAAGGAAGCAATTCAGGGAACCAGAAAGATAGTATAAAGGGCATGGCATTTGTTTGCAAGCTGCCAACCTGGATTTGATCCCTGGTACCTCTTACGGTTACTGGAGTATTGCCAGTAGTAATCCTTGTGCGCAGAGCCATGAGTAAAATCTGAGAACTGCAAGGTATGATCCTCTCTCTCTCTCTCTCTCTCTCTCTCTCTCTCTCTCTCTCTCTCTCTCTCTCTCTCTCTCTCTCTCTCTCTCTCTCTCTCTCTCTCCTCTCTCTCTCTCTCTCACACATACACACACACATACACACACACGGAACTGATCCAAGAAGGTAGTGAAATATGTAAACAAATAAAGATTTTTGAAGATATCTGGGAAGTAAAGATATATTGGAGAATACCTACATTCTAGCAAATTACCTGTGTAAGGTTAGTAATGGACTAGGAATGCCAACGTTTTTTTGTTTTTTGGGTCACACCTGGCAGTGCTCAGTGGTTACTCCTGACTCTATGCTCAGAAATCGCTCCTGGCAGGCTCGGGGGACCAGATGGGATGTTGGGATTATAACCACCAACCTTCTGCATGCAAGGCAAACGCCTTACCTCCATGCTATCTCTTCGGCCCTGAATTGCCAGCTTTTAAGGAAGTCATAGGAAATGGTGCCCAAAAAGGGTAGAGAAGGAGTGTGATGGATAGAAGGAGGATGAGCAGGAGTATAACATTGCAGAAAGAAAAATAAAGCAGTTTCCAGTAGGAAAACAAAAAGAGAGTAGAGACTAACCCTTGTCCTAAAACATTAAATCACCTATCATGAATATCCATTCCCCTCTGTTTATTGTTTGCCTCTCTGGCTTCTTTTTTATGATGGTTCCCCTGGATATTATAATGTATTTTTCCCTTAGAGTCAGACACATGTTCTGGAGTTAGTGTCTCATGCATGTAAGCTACAGGTGGGGCATTCCTATTTATCCTATTGACCTAATGGTGAATTCTGTTATTGCAAAGACAACATGATTGTTTCCCTTCCTAACTTGCAAACTCTTCAAAAATATTGCTTGAAGATTGATATTCACTATGACTCTCTTTTATTTCTTGGGCCACACCCAGTAGCACTCATGGGTAACTACTGGCTCTGTACTCAGGAATCACTCCTGACAGACTCAGAAGACCATATGAAATGTCAGGAATCAAATGTGGGTCAAACATGTACAAGGCAGATGATGTACTTGCTGTACTATTGCTTTGTCACAACTTTATATTATTTTTGTTGTTTGTTTTTTTGAGGGGCACACCCATTGACGTTCAGGGGTTGCTCCTGGCTATGCGCTTAGAAATCGCTCCTAACTTGGGGGGACCATATGTGACGCCGGGGAATCGAACCGTGGTGAGTCCTAGGCTAGTGATTGCAAGTGATTACCTAGTGATTACCTCTAGCACCACTGCCCCAGCCCATGACTTTCTATTATTGATGTCTCTATTCATCCATTTTCTTTGGTCATTTACTCCTACACTTCAACATAATTACAGGTATTTTTGAGGCCTACTGATAGAAGCAGATGTTTTAAAGGTGCTGATACATATTCACTTTCTTTTTTAGATTCTTCCTCCACAGTCCAAATTCCTAGTTAAAGAAAAATGATTAGAAGCAAAACCAAGTCATTTAAACCAAAGCAATCATAGGCCTATTGACTTCTAGTTAATCCAATAATAGCTGAATATATATAGATAATAATGTTATAATGGGAATGGAAAGGAAAGGTGCCAAGTAATCTAGTTAGTTTAATTGATCACTTTAAATCTGGCCAAGAAGGTATCCCCTCAAAATAGAAATTGGTGGAACTGTGGGTGTGAAGTAGTAAATAGCAAAAGGAAGCATCCAGATTGAAAAGTTTCTCTTTGAACCCTCAAATAATTCAGTCTCTCTTTGTCCCCAACCCTACCAAGATTAGTTCTTGCCCATAAGTCAGGCCCACAACATTCTTATTCAAGTGCTCTTGGCTCTAGCTGAAGATATAAGAAAGCCAAGAAGACAGGGAGCTACTGAATACAGGTTATAGGGTACCAACTGCAGACCTCAGATGGGAAGTGTGCATGCTGGCTTAGAAATGGTGAAGGGATACTAGATCAGGCTGTCATACATTGGTATACATGGTACAGAGATAGAACCAGGACACTGCAATTTGGAACAGGCAGCAAGGGACAGGATGAGTTACATCATTCCCCAATAAAAAAGAGTTTATGGATAGGGATTTAAATGCCGCTAAACTTTTGTCTTTGTTTTTGTGTCATGCCCAGCAATGTTCAATGGTTACTCCTGGTTCTTCCATCAGAATGACTCCTGGCACTGCTCTTAAATCTCAGATGAGTTGCTGGGGATCAAAACCAGGTCAGCCACATACAAGGCAAGCACATTACCTTCTGTTCTATCTTTCTGGCCACTCTTACTTAAACTTGAAAATAAACTAACTTTCAAAGAGCCTAGAGTTTTGTATGCATGTTTTTTCAAACAATACTCAAGAACTCATGACCTCAGGAATAAATCACTCTCCTGATAACAATAAATTTTGGGATGGAAATTTATTACACAGGAATATCTGAATAATAATCTGAATAACTGAATACAGTTAGCAGTCACGTTTCATTTCATCTATCACATATATAGTAAGCAATCATTTGAAATATCTGTTTCACACCTTCTTAAGCAATATAAAAGCAGAATAAAAATTCCAGTCTATTGTGAAGCATTTTCCCCTCTCGCTTTCTGCCAAGCATCATGACTAAACCCTAAGTTTCTCATTTACTCTGACGTCGAAATCCAGAAGCTAAGACTGTAGGGTAGCTGCTGTGGGAATTCTAGCATGCACAGTGTGGTTTGAAATCCATGGACAAGGGTGCATGGCTTCCTTCCTTGGCCAGCTTCCTCACATGCGGTGAGCCAGAGCAGCCAAGCCAAAGTGGCAGCCGCAGTGTGGGAGCCCATCTCTGCTCCCATAAATTACTCAGGGGCAGGAAGGAGCAGTGAGAGTCAGTGGTTTCAACTACCTAGTAGTTCATTTTTGTTCTTGTTTTCCAGTTAGCAATCTGTAAAATTTATTGCAAAATTAAGCTCCCTGCTCCAGAGTCAATAATATTCCTGGTGCCAGCTGGTGTAATAATTCACGCAAAGGGCAGGAGTTGGAGCGAATGAGACTGATTTAGGAAGTCGACTTCCAAGCTCTATTTGCTGCTGCCTACTCCTGCTGCTAAAGGTCAGGTAAGCAGAGAGCTAAGATTACAACCTCAGAATATTCTTGGAGGGCTAGAATTTCTATTGGGTTTGAAATTTAAAACAAAACTGTTTCTTTTGCATGATGGATTCCTTTTATCCTTCCCACCTCTGTTTCCATTTTAGCATAAAAATAGAAACATTCAATTTCATATTTTGTTTCTGGCACTGCAATGAAGAAGTCCTGCTGAAAACTTGGCCACGCAAAAACTTCCTATAAGTGTCTGTAATACCATAACATCAGTCTGAACTGGCATTCTAATCCAATATTTTCATTGACAGATTCCTACACCAAGGAGCAATATAACGAATGATCATTCACATGTTGTTCAGGTACTTATCTAAAACTAGAACCTACATCTGAGTTGCAAATCATGTACTTATGTTGCACTAGACTTTTTGCTACTGAAAAAAAATCCAATTTATTACTTTTTTTTTTAAATTTTCAGTGACAGATACTGACTTTTGTAAATTGTATTTTTTCAGTATTTTATTTTGGAGGGCCACACCTGATAGTGCTTCAGTGCTACTCCTGACTTGATGCTCAGGAGTAACATCTTGTGATGTCAGGGAATGAGCCCAAAATTTTGTATGCAAAGCACATGTGCTGTCTGTTGACCTATCTTGCTGACCCTCCTATATTATTTTTTTAAGGATCCTAAATCATCCAATCTGGTTTTTGAAAAGGACCATAAAAATACATTTGCCTTCCAGTTCCAAGAGATAAGATGTCTTTAATTTGCCTTTGGTTAATTAACTTATAAATATCTCCCAAAAGAGTGATTTGAATTATATATTTGGTTGTGCCTCAAGGTTTTCCTTTGAAATGCTTAAAAACTCACTTTTGCAATTCAAGGTACAGTTTTAGTGTTTCTTGGGGAGCATTAAGCAATTGGAATTTATACTCTCCTATAAGCACTTCTCATATACTTTCACTTTCTCATTCAATTTGACTCAGAACTAGAAGATAAAATTTCTTTAGAATCCTGTATTCTTTGTTCGCATTAGAGTTTTAGCCTCTCCACAGGGTTGTCTATGAGATTTAGATTAAAAATAGTTCTTTGAGGTTTTCAGAGTAAAAGAGGAATTTTACACTTCTGTGAGTATCCCTTGAGTACTGGTAAAAAATATAATTTTGTGGAGAGATACCAATTAGAACTAATTGCATATGACCTCATTGGTTCACCAAAGTACCTAGCGTTCCTAATAGAATTTTCTGTTGTTTTAATGAAATGAAGATATGGTTTAGTCGCAAGTTATGGATTGGAAGAAGAGATTGAATTTTCTCTCTCTGATTACCGTGATACTAATCAACAAAATGTGGGCTACGCAAATCTAAATTTGTTAAATGTTTTCTCTCTATTACCCTTGAAAACTGATAATAGTATAGGAGAAATTGTTCCAGGAAAATTGGTGGGAATGCCAATTCTACCTTTTAAGAGCTAAGACTTTCCCTGTTACTTGGAGGGGAGAAAGGAGTTTGATTTGTATTGAATTGCCAGTGGTTTTTTTTTTTTTTTTTTAGACTTTTGAAAGTTGTCCTGGGACTGAACCAGAGAAGCCTGCCTTAAAACTTAATTAAAACCTTGAAACACAGGCTAAGATGATTAAAACTTTCTAGTTTATAGTTTATTAGTCTTTGTAAGTATACTAATGGATGGAAAGTTGTGGATGGTAACCATAAAAAATAGATGTTAATTTTACTTCTAAAATGATTAAACCTTTGCTGTTTTTGTTTTGTTTTGTTTCTTTTTTGGGGGGGTGGGGTTGCACACCTGGCAGTGCTCAGGGATTACTCCTGGCTCTGCATTCTGAAATCCCTCCTGGGGCTGGAGATATAGCATAGTGGTAGAGCGTTTGCCTTGCACGGAGCTGAACCAGAACGGATGGTGGTTTGAATCCCAGCATCACATATGGTCCCCTATGCCTGCCAGGAGCAATTACTGAGTGCAGAGTCAGGAGTAACCCCTGGGTACCGCCAGGTGTGACACCCCCCAAAAAAACAAACAAACAAAACAAAAGCAAACAAACTAAAGAAATCCTTTTTGGCAGGTTCGGGGACCCCTGTGGGTTGCAGGGGATTGAAATGTGCAAGCAAAAGCCTTACCCACTGTGCTATTGCTGAGTCAACTTGCGGCCCACGGGCCGTTTGCGGCCCTCTGTACAACATTTTGTGGCCCTGCCCTAGAGAATCTTTTTTTGTTTTGTTTTGTTTTAGTTGTTTAGGTCACAGCCCCCAATGTTCAAGGCTTAGTACTGACTTTGCACTCAAGGATCACCCCGACTTTGCCTCCTGCGGCCCCCAGGTAAATTGAGTTTGAGACCCCACCTTTGCTTTATTCTCTCATTTGGGCCAAAACTTAAGTAAACGAGCAGTTGGAAAACTAGACATAGTTAAGGAATCAATAAAAATTGACATAGAGGCTGGAGCTATTATGTGGTGAGGGTACTTGCCTTGTACATAACAAATTCAGATTAGATTCCAGTTATCTCATATGGCCCCTTGAGCCTGCTGCACTCCCATTCCCAAGTATTGAGCCAGGAGTAAACACTGAGCAAGCACCACTGTGTTAGAAGTGACCCCTCCCCAATTTTGACACATACTACAGTGATATTTATCTGATCTTTTTAAACCTAGACACCTGAAATGAATATTATCTTTGCAGTTCTACCCAATAGTATGTGAAAATAAATAAGTATTTTCTTTAAAATTGAATTTACACTGTATGTTTTAAGTCATTTTAAAACAGCAATTGTCTATGTTTCAAGAAATGTTTAATTGTAATTTCTCTTCTTTTAGTGCCTGTCATATGATCGACTGGAATCAGAATTTAATATAAACCCATTATCCCCTCCTTACAAATAATATTTAAGATGCCAGTAGCCTTCCTTAACCTCATATACATAGATATCCATCATCATCATCCATCCACCTACCAAGCACCCTAGACATTAAGTTTCAAAGTAACAGCCCCTCAGAATCTATGTTATATAGTTAAGAATTGTAAGCAAAAAATGCATTTCCCCTGCTAGCAATCCCCCCCTCAAATTTGCATAAAAACAAATTGTCTGCGATTGGCTGTACAAGGAGCAGATGTTCAAGCATATATAATGTTGTGTTGAAAGGTATGTACTTTGAAATCAGCCTTCTGGAGCTCAAATTCCTGATCTACCACACTTATTAGCTTTATGACCTAGGGCAAGTTATTTAAACTACTTGAGCCCCACTTGGCTCATCTACAAAGTGGGATAATAATTTCACCTTTCTCAAAGAATGCAGATGAAACAAATCAATCTATATAAATAAAGTCCTTCAAATAATGCCTTGGTGCGATTACTTATGCATGTACCTACGCAATATGCCTCTGATTCTGTTATGAAACTCTAAATATCTTGTGAATCCTGCATTTATAAATTGAAGTGGTCACTAGATGGATTGGCCTTTGGTTCTGTAAGATTTACCTAATTAAAGCGCTCCAATTGGAGGTCATTTATGACATATGCCACCTTTTTCATAACATCAAGAATGGTTTGCTTATTCGCTTTGAAAACTTCTATTTGTAAAGTGCGTACTGTGAAACTTTCTATATAGTGTTTTTCTCTTGGTTTTATATGAATTTTGTTTTTTATGTCACTTGATAGACCAGTTTTAGAGAGTGAATGGAAATCTACTGACTTAACCTGATGTGCCTGCCATCTGCTTACTCCTCTATACAACTGCTTACATCATAAAGTGCCATTTTTGAGTTCTTCTCATTGGTTAATGTCCTCAAAACCTTAGAAATTAATTTCAATATCCCTGGTTCTCAGAGTGTTCAGATATTTTTTAATGTCAGAAATTAATTAGCGGTGGATTGTGCTGGTTTCTTTGCTTGGCAGACACTTGGGGGCCTCCCCAGGCATCCCCTGACGGCTTGCCTCGGCTGAGGTGAGTGTTTGGGGGCCGGAGTTGCAGATCAGGCTGACTGCTGGACCCCTAGGCCCGGCAGACATTTTGGGACCTCCCCCAGCCTGCATCAACCTGGGAACTTTGACCTGATTCAGCATTAATCTCTTCAAGGCGTGTCTCGCTGGGGCTGTGAGTTTTCTGTTGGAGTTGTGGATTGTGCTGGTTTCTTTGCTTGGCAGACACTTGGGGGCCTCCCCAGGCATCCCCTGACGGCTTGCCTCGGCTGAGGTGAGTGTTTGGGGGCCGGAGTTGCAGATCAGGCTGACTGCTGGACCCCTAGGCCCGGCAGACATTTTGGGACCTCCCCCAGCCTGCATCAACCTGGGAACTTTGACCTGATTCAGCATTAATCTCTTCAAGGCGTGTCTCGCTGGGGCTGTGAGTTTTCTGTTGGAGTTGTGGATTGTGCTGGTTTCTTTGCTTGGCAGACACTTGGGGGCCTCCCCAGGCATCCCCTGACGGCTTGCCTCGGCTGAGGTGAGTGTTTGGGGGCCGGAGTTGCAGATCAGGCTGACTGCTGGACCCCTAGGCCCGGCAGACATTTTGGGACCTCCCCCAGCCTGCATCAACCTGGGAACTTTGACCTGATTCAGCATTAATCTCTTCAAGGCGTGTCTCGCTGGGGCTGTGAGTTTTCTGTTGGAGTTGTGGATTGTGCTGGTTTCTTTGCTTGGCAGACACTTGGGGGCCTCCCCAGGCATCCCCTGACGGCTTGCCTCGGCTGAGGTGAGTGTTTGGGGGCCGGAGTTGCAGATCAGGCTGACTGCTGGACCCCTAGGCCCGGCAGACATTTTGGGACCTCCCCCAGCCTGCATCAACCTGGGAACTTTGACCTGATTCAGCATTAATCTCTTCAAGGCGTGTCTCGCTGGGGCTGTGAGTTTTCTGTTGGAGTTGTGGATTGTGCTGGTTTCTTTGCTTGGCAGACACTTGGGGGCCTCCCCAGGCATCCCCTGACGGCTTGCCTCGGCTGAGGTGAGTGTTTGGGGGCCGGAGCGCGGCCGCTCCGCTGCGCTTCGCGGCCGCGCACTCCACCTCGCCAATGAGTACCACCACAACACGTAGAAAAACCCACAGCGTAAGCGAGACAATGGGGAGACTACGCAGACCAACTTCAACCATAGAGAATGAAGATGGAAACTCTGATGACCCAACAACGACCAACTACCTAAGCAGTCTTTCAGAAATGGAGTTTAGAGACGAAATATGGAGGTTGCTATCAGATATCAAAGAAAGTATAAATCAGAGCACTAATAAAAATCAAGAGAATATGAAGACAGAAATCAGAAAACTCCAAACTGAAATATCAGATCAGATAACAGGTCTGAAAAACTCAATAGACGAATTGAAGAACATAATGGATGAGTTTTCCAACAGGTTAACAGCAGCTGAGGATAGAATTAGTGCTTTAGAAGATGAGATGCATAACAACTTTACACAGCAGAAGAGATTAGAAAAAAACCTCAAATCAAATGATCAGACAATGGAAAATTTACTCAAAGAATATGAGAAGATGAAAATAGAAGTCTTTGATAAGCTCAACAGAAACAACTTCAGAATCATTGGAGTTCCAGAGACCCAAGAAGAAAATCTTCAGGAAGAATCAATGGTTAAGAACATCATCACAGAGAAACTACCAGAGCTAAAGAAAACATGTGACCAAATCCTGCATGCCCGAAGAGTACCAGCTAAAAAAGACCCCAGTAGAAACACCCCAAGACACATCCTAGTCACCATGATGAAACCCACCGATAGAGATAGAATACTGCAAGCAGCAAGATCGAAAAGGGAAATTACATTCCACGGAGCATCCTTGAAATTTACAGCAGACCTGTCACCAGAAACACTCAAGGCCAGAAGGCAGTGGTGGGACGTAGTGGCAAAACTCAATGAAATAAATGCTTCGCCAAGAATATTGCACCCAGCAAAACTAAGTTTCAGGTTTGACGGATGTATACACGGCTTCACAGATAAACAACAGCTCAAAATCTTTGCAGACTCAAAACCAGCCTTAAAAGAAAAACTGAAAGATCTACTCTAAAAACAAGACAGAACAAAAAACACACCAAACTTCTACACAAAGATGGCAATAAATCCCATGACAATTATTTCTCTCAATGTCAATGGACTAAATGCACCAGTTAAGAGGCACAGAGTGGCGAAATGGATCAAAAAACTGAAGCCAACCTTCTGCTGTCTACAAGAAACACACCTGAATAGTCAGAATAAACATAGACTCAAAATCAAAGGCTGGAGGAAAATCATTCAAGCAAACAACACCCTTAAAAAAGCGGGGGTGGCCATACTAATATCAGATGACACAAACTTTATACTCAGAAAAATTGTAAGGGACAAAGATGGATATTATGTACTAATCAAGGGATTTGTACAGCAAGAAGAAATCACTCTCCTAAACATATACGCACCGAATGAGGGTCCAGCAAAGTATTTAATACAATTGTTGACAAATCTGAAGAAGGATATCAATAATAACACAATAATTGTGGGAGACCTCAACACAGGCTTGTCAACACTTGATAGGTCAACCAAATGGAAACCCAACAAAAATATACTAGACCTGCAAAAAGAAATGGATGAAAGAGGCCTAGTAGATATATATAGGGCACTCTATCCTCAGAAACCTGGATACACATTCTTTTCCAATGTACATGGATCATTCTCCAGGATAGATCATGTGCTGGCACATAAAACATACCTCCATAAAATAAAAAAGATAGACATTTTGCAGGCTGCCTTTGCTGACCACAAGGCTCTGAAGTTAGATGTGAACTGCAAAGGGACACAGAAGAAAAAATTTAACACCTGGAAGTTAAACAGCCTCATACTCAATAACCAGTGGGTCCGAGATGAAATCAAGGAGGAAATCAAAAGGTTCCTGGAAACAAATGACAATAAAGACACAAACTATCAGAACTTATGGGACACAGCAAAAGCAGTACTGAGAGGAAAATTTATAGCTTTGCAAGCACACATCAGGAAGGAAGAAGGAGCTTACCTGAGTAGCTTAATGACACAGCTAATAGAACTAGAAAGTGCTCAACAAAAGGACCCAAAAATAGGGAGACAGAAGGAAATAACAAAGCTGAGAGCAGAAATCAACGAAGTGGAAACCCAAAAAACAATCCGAAAGATCAACGAAAGCAGAAGTTGGTTCTTTGAAAAAATAAACAAGATTGATAGACCATTGGCAAAACTCACAAAGCAAAAGAAAGAGAGAAACTTGATAACGCGTATTAGAAATGAGAAGGGGGAGATCACTACAGATACTGCAGAGATTCAAAGGGTATTCAGAGAATACTTTGAGAAACTCTATGCCACTAAATATGAGAACCTGGAAGAAATGGATAAATTTCTGAACTCATATAACCTTCCACGGTTGAATAAAGAAGAGGTAGCATATCTAAACACCCCCATCACTATTGAGGAAATTAAAACTGTAATCAAAAATTTACCCAAAAACAAAAGCCCAGGCCCTGATGGATTCACGAATGAATTCTTTCAAACCTTTCAAGAGGAACTACTACCAATTCTGGCCAGGCTCTTTTATGAAATCGAAAAAACAGGAATACTTCCAAATAGCTTTTATGAAGCCAACATCACCTTAATACCAAAACCTGATAGAGATGCTGCCAAAAAAGAAAATTACAGACCAATATCCCTGATGAACACAGATGCAAAGATCCTCAACAAAATCCTGGCGAACAGGATCCAGTGCCTCATCAAGAAGATCATTCACTTTGATCAAGTAGGTTTCATCCCAGGAATGCAAGGATGGTTTAACATCCGTAAATCTATTAATATAATACACAACATAAACAACAACAAAAATAAAAATCACATGGTCATATCAATAGATGCAGAAAAAGCATTTGATAAGGTTCAACACCCATTCTTGATTAAAACTCTCAGCAAGATAGGAATAAAAGGAACCTTTCTCAATATAGTCAAAGCCATCTACCAGAAGCCAGTGGCAAATATTATCCTCAATGGAGAAAAACTAAAATCCTTTCCTCTAAATTCTGGTACAAGACAAGGCTGTCCTCTCTCACCACTCCTATTCAACATAGCACTGGAAGTACTTGCTATAGCGATTAGGCAAGAAAAAGATATCAAGGGAATTCAGATAGGAAAGGAAGAAGTCAAGCTCTCACTGTTTGCAGATGACATGATACTCTACTTAGAAAACCCTAAAGACTCTACCAAAAAGCTTCTAGAAATAATAGATTTGTATAGCAAAGTGGCAGGATACAAAATTAACACACAAAAATCAATGGCCTTTTTATACACGAATAATGATAGGGAAGAAATGGACATTAAGAGAACAATCCCATTCACATTAGTTCCACACAAACTCAAATATCTTGGAGTCAACCTGACTAAAGATGTGAAGGATCTATACAAAGAAAACTACAAAACACTGCTCCAAGAAATAAGAGAGGACACGCGGAAATGGAAACACATACCATGCTCATGGATTGGCAGGATCAACATCATTAAAATGGCAATACTTCCAAAAGCATTGTACAGATTTAACGCGATTCCTCTAAAGATACCCATGACATTTTTCAAAGAAGTGGATCAAATACTTCTGAAATTCATCTGGAACAACAAACAACCTCGAATAGCTAAAGCACTCCTTGGGAAAAGGAATATGGGAGGCATTACTTTCCCCAATTTTAAGTTGTATTACAAAGCAACAGTTATAAAAACAGCATGGTATTGGAATAAAAACAGACCCTCAGATCAGTGGAATAGGCTTGAGTACTCAGAGAAGGTTCCTCAGACATATAACCACCTTGTTTTTGATAAAGGAGCAAAAAATCCTAAATGGAGCAGGGAAAGCCTATTCAACAAGTGGTGTTGGCACAACTGGTTAACCACTTGCAAAAAAGCGAACTCAGACCCCCAGCTAACACCATATACAAAGGTAAAATCCAAATGGATTAAAGACCTTGATATCAGAACTGAAACTATAAGGTATATAGAACAACATGTAGGTGAAACACTCCAGGACATTGAGACTAAAGGCATCTTTAAGGAGGAGACAGCACTTTCCAAGCAAGTGGAAGCAGAGATAAACAGATGGGACTATATTAAGCTGAAAAGCTTCTGCATCTCAAAGGAAATAGCGCCCAGAATACAAAGGCCACCCACTGAGTGGGAGAAATTATTCACCCAATACACATCAGATAAAGGGCTAATATCCAAAATTTACAAGGTACTGACAGAACTATACAAGAAAAAAACAACTAACCCCATCAAAAAATGGGGAGAAGAAATGAACAGACACTTTGAAAAAGAAGAAAGGCAAATGGCCAAAAGGCACATGAAAAGATGTTCAACATCACTAATCGTCAGGGAGATGCAAATCAAAACTACTATGAGGTACCACCTCACGCCACTGAGATTGGCACACATCACAAGAAAGGAAAACAAGCAGTGCTGGCGGGGATGTGGAGAGAAAGGAACTCTTTTTCACTGCTGGTGGGAATGCCGTCTAGTACAACCTTTATGGAAAGCGATATGGAGATTCCTTCACAAACTGGAAATTGAGCTTCCATACGATCCAGCTATACCACTCCTAGGAATATACCCAAGAAACACAAAAATACAATACAAAAAACCCTTCCTTACTCCTATATTCATTGCAGCGCTATTTACAATAGCCAGACTCTGGAAACAACCAAGATGCCCTTCAACAGATGAGTGGCTGAAGAAACTGTGGTACATATACACAATGGAATACTATGCAGCCATCAGGAGAGATGAAGTCATGAAATTTTCCAATACATGGATGTACATGGAATCTATTATGCTGAGTGAAGTAAATCAGAGGGAGAGAGAAAGACGCAGAATGGTTTCACTCATCTATGGGCTTTAAGAAAAATGAAGGACATTTTTAACAATATCTCAGAGACAAGAGAGATGAGGGCTGGTAGGTGCAGCTCAGGACATGCAGCTCATCACATAGAGTGATGAGTGCAGTTGCAGAGATGACTACACTGAAAACTATCATAAAATGTGAATGAATGAGGGAAGTAGAAAGCCTGTCTCGAGTACAGGTGTAGGGGGGTGGGGAGGAGGGAGATCTGGGAAATTGGTGGTGGGAATGTTACACCGGTGAAGGGGGGGTGCTCTTTACATGACTGTAATCATACAACTATAATCATGTTTGTAATCACGGTGTTTAAATAAAGATAAAAAATAAAAAAAAAAAAAAAAAAAAAAAAAAAGAAATTAATTAGCAACTATACGTTCTTGTACTTTCTCTGCTCTTTATATCAATGTAGGGTGGATCCATATTTTAACGTAAAGTTAAAGGAATTAAAAAATAAAAGAGAGGAGAAGGGGAAATTAAAAAAAAGAGAAAGGAAATTTTAAAAGGAAAAAATTTAAAAAGAAAAAAAAGAAGAGGATAGGAAAGGAAAGGAGACAAAGAGAGAAGAAGAGGATAAGGAAAAATGAAAGGGGAGGACAGGGAAAAACCCTAAAAGTCAGATTTGGTGCCTCTTGTTGGGAAACAGACTGACTAAATTCTTGGGTCTATCATGAACATTTTGTTCTTTCATCTTATTCAATTTAGATGAGTGACCTGCTAATCATTTTATGAAGATTCACATCATTCAAATTTTTACTTAAACCATTATTTCTTTTTGTGTAGGGCTGGTGTTTGTCTCCCTTTATTATCCTCATTTTGGTTCTACCTTATCTTTGGGGTCCTGCCGGAGCATTGGGGACCTCCAGAGTTATACCTAGCTGCATCAGGAGCTAGGTTGAAACTGGGTTCTCTGTTTACCAACATTTTGAACTATTTTCTTGGCCCTGTGGCTTCATTGTTGATGTTGGTCTTCCATATATTCTAGTATACTTGCTTATATTTTATTAAAGGGATGTCAGTAATTTCATCAATCTATTTCATTGTGGTTTCAGAATAAAGCTCTGATCTAAAGAATTCAGAATAGGAGCCCGTTCATTCTTAGTTGCATACTATTTTATAGCTTACAGTTAGAAACATTTCATAAATTGTCAACATATAACTAGGCTTTAAAGAAATTACGAGACTGATAGAGATTCAATCTATCAGGGTTCTCAAACTCAGTTTACCTGGGGGCTGCAGGAGGCAAAGTCCGGGTGATCCTTGAGTGCAAAGTCAGTAGTAAGCTGTGAACATTGGGATGTTTGGGGTGTGACCCAAACAATTAAAACAAAACAAAACAAAAAAAGATTCCTCTAGAGCAGGGCCACAAAATGTACAGACGGCCGCAAATGGCCCGCGGGCCGCAAGATTGAGACCTCTGTGATCACTATCATAATCAATAAAGGATAAAAATAAGAAGAATAGGGGCTGGAGCAGTGGAGCAGCAGTAGGGCTTTTACCTTGCATGTGGTAACATAGGATGAACCTCTGTTTGATCTTGGGCATCCCATATGGTCTCCCAAACCAGGAGTGATTTCTAAAAGCAGAGCCAGGAGTAACCCTGAATGTCACCAGATGGGGTCCAAAAGCCAAAAACAAAATAAATAAAGCGATTAAAATGATAAGACATTATTTAAATGAGTTGATTATATTCCTCTAACAAAATCTAAATCTAGGGTAATTTTTCTAAGATGTCAAATAGAAATGGTCAGATATTGTTGATTCAGCTTTTTCTGTTCTACCATTCTATACTTTGCCATTCTACTCTTTGAACCATTATTTCCTGAAAGCTTCTGTAGACAAAAGAACCAACATAATCTATATGCAAAACACATTTCTAAAAGTGTTATGGCTCTCTGCCTCATCACTGGGTGGGCCATTAGTGGAGTTCCTTTATAATTTGTCATTAAAACCAAAGTATTTAGGAGAGTGAAAGGGAGAGCTTTTAATAAATATCTAGCATAGCATTATCTAACAAAGATTGGGCTGAAGTATTAAGGACTAACTGGGTAATAAAATAAATGACTAGATTTTTGAAAGAAAACAAAACTCAAGTAAGAAATCTTTTCTTGCAATAATATTTAAAAACTACACTAAATGCTTTGTACAGATTAATACATTACAGTACATTCTATTAGGTATAATGTTCCATTTGATGTATGAGAAATGTGAGGCTCTCGGAAGTACAGTAATTTCCTCCAAGGCTATAGCATATTATATGTTGAGAATAATAATGACTTTAAAGGAGTCAGAAATTATGAAAGGAACCAACTGAAAGAATGGCTAGGCTGATTGATAAATAAATTAAATGAGAAAATAGTTATTACAGCTCCCTTGTGGGACAAGGAAAATCCTGTGCATATTGCCATTTGGCTTTATAGACATCTGCCAGTTTTAAAATATTTGTAGCTCATTTACACTTTCTGCTCCTATACTCTTTTTACAACATCATAAAGATGATAGCATGTCCCAGCAAGCAAGAAAACTCTGGACCACTGCTGAAAATAGAGTTATAATTTCCCAGTAAGATAGTTGACTAACAAGATTTCTTACACTTTCATGTCATTATAACTATTACTATTTTGCTTCTAATAGTTTATTTTATAGAAATGGATTTGGGGATGTGTATGAATGCATAGACCATGGCTAAAAGCAGGCTGCACACAGAATTGATTGAGATCATTGGCTGAAAGTGTTCTTCAACCAAGGTGTAGATGTTCTTCAACCATATTACTAAAGTAGATTACTTATCTTTTCTGCTCTCTCCATGTTAAGATTGAGATTAATAATAACTAACTATTTTGCATACTTATTGTTGGCATCAATGAGTGCTGTTGTGTTTCAAGTATTTCAGATTACAAAATGTGAAATATGAGACAGGGTTGTCAGTTCACTAGATATGAATGAATTTTTCTGTCTGGTTCAACGATCTGTGAAGTTCTGGTATTTTTTTTTTTAAGAAGAGGGCCAGGGCAGTGGTGCAAGTAGTTATGGCGTTTGCCTTGCATACGATAATCTAAAACGGACCATGGTTCGATCCCCCGGCATCTCATATGATGAAGGAGGAGAATGGTATTGTTATATATCCAAATTATCCAACATGAAAGGCAGGAGCTGGGGGAGAGGGCTTGAGGAGTGAAAAGAGACAAAATTTATATGAGGTCAAGTTATGACACTAGTAGTGGTATTGGTATTGAATAGTATTCTTCTAAAACTCAACTATCAGTAATTTTGCAAACCATGGTTATTTAATTAGATAACAAAATATTTAAATAGGATTTTTTGTCTTCCTTGAAAAGCATTAAACACTCTACTTTCTTCATTTGACCCTTCTAGGTCAGTTTTTATTATTTTCAATGTATTCTAGGAGTTTGTCACAATATAGTTCTCCATTCTACTCTTGGTGGGTTATTGAGTGTTTTCTAGTCGAGGACTCACAATTATGCAGTAATGACCTTGTTTTTTGTTTGTTTTAATTTGGGTCTAGGGCCACACCCAGGTGTGCTCAGGATTTACTCCCATGTCTACACTCAGAGGTTACTCCTAGTAGATGGAGGTGAGGGGTGTCATATCGGATGGCAGGGATTTAACCCCTGTAGGCCACATGTAAGTCCAGCACCCTACTTGTTGTACTTTTTTCTCCAACCCCTATTATGATTAGTCTTTAAGTGTTTATTCTGATTCATATAAGTTGGTTATCTAGGTTATAAAAAATATTGAGTGTTTACACCTTTAGCTTTACTAGATAAGGTCTGTTTTACAAAACAGTTGAACTATTTAATATAGTAATCATGACAATTCTTTGTCATACAATAGTAAATGTTGCTGGTAATCTGCTTACATTCTCTAGCAGGTGTTATTTTGTCATTTGTTGTTGTTCAATTATCATGAAATACAGAATTAATATGCTGTTGATGGTTGAGTTTCACATTATTTTCATGCCTGAGCAAATCAAGGATTTAAAGCTAAAAATACCTGAAAAAATTGTAAAATCTTATAGTTCCCAAAGATTGTTTAGACCATGAGTATAATTAACATATTACTCTTCTCACCAATTTCTGTAGAATTTCCTCAACAATTACAAGTCAGAATGACCTATAACAATTCCAGCTTCTATATTCTGCTGGTGAAAGTACTCTGAGTAGCATATACCATTGCTATAATTGGAAAGCTCCATTTTATTAGTGTTTGCTTGTTTAGTACTATATATATACATATATACATATATATGTATATATATTTGGCTTTATTTTCTTTCCTATACAGTTTTCACTCCCATATTATATTTGATTATATAATGAAATTATTTGCCTTTGAATCCTTTACGAATACTTCTTGACATTCATGGAGTAAGCTGTCCTCTGTCTTAACATATATGACACTTTTTCCATAAAGTATGTAGAAGATTTTATGAGGACGAGGACTTGATTATATTTTCTACAACTATATCTAGCAATATTTCTCATCTTTAGAGGTGTTTATTATTTCCTAGAAGAATGACTGTCTCCAGTCATAAAGGATTCATGATGTAAAATAAAGTTGTAAAAGGCAATAATAATTAAAGGAGGTGAGAATATTGGAGTACCTTAAAAAACAGTAAAACTGGAGTATACACAACAAGGAAAGAAGATGCACAAAAGCTCTAAAATGAAGACTTGCTTGATATAGCTGTGACTAATTATATTAACTCAAAAGTCTAGAGCAGAACAAGGAGTGGGAGGAAATGAAACAGAAATATCCAATGATCACTATAAAATGTTGGATATGTATCTGGAAATAACAAAGCACAGAAAAAATATCAGATTTCAGTAAGATTTATAACATTTTCTGAATCAATTACCTGATTCATTGAATGGTAATATTGATAACTGGTAATTTGGGGGTGATAAAAATTGTAGTTTTTTTTTCTAATAAAGGAAGGGAGCTATTCAGAGCTGCTAATATTTTGGCCAATCACAAAGAATTCAAAGAAATTATGAAAAATATCAACAATTTCTGAGATTTCTCACATTCTATTTAAGTTAGTTTAAGGTAGAGTCTACTACTATCAAAAGAATAACCTAGTTAGAACATAGGAGTAATAAAAGAAATACAAGAAGAGAAATTCATAAATTCAATACATTAATGAGGAGCCTATTAAAATAGGAAATGTAAAGTATTTTGATATCCAAATGCTTTATTTATTTTGGCCACACACAGTAATGCTTGGCTCACTTCTGGCTCTGCTCTCAGGAATTACTCCTGAAATGTTCAAAATAGAAGCCTAGTCAGCCATGTGTAAGTCAAATGCCCTACCTACTATATTATGTCTCTGGCCCCTAGTAACCTATAAGTTTGCCTAATTTTATTTTAAAAATGTAGATATCTCTTTCCTCCCTACTCATTTTTTTATTTATTTCTATCACTGTATCTACTCCAATACTCATATTTTTAGAATATCTTAAAGTATTACTTTTTCCATTGCATATATGTTTTTAACTTGAAAAGGTATTATCAGCCAGTTCAAAATTGTTATAGTCAGTACTCTTTTCTGACTGAAAATAGACTGAGAAAAATGTGTGCTCAACTGAGACTTAAGTAGGGGGAAATAGACTAATGAATATGTGTAACTTAAAATATAGGACCTTGTGTCTTGAAAATGTTTGATAATTGAAAGATTATCACTCTATAAATTAAAAAATTCACATGCTTTCTTTCCTTTCTTTTGATTTTGGGCCATACCCGACTGCACTCAGGGGTTACTCATGGCTCTGCACTCAGAAATCACTCCTGGCATGCTCAAGGGACCTTATGGGATTCCGGGAATGGGACCTGAGTCAGCCACATGCAAAGCAAGCACCCTACCCACTGTGCTATTTTTCCAGCCCCTGTACATTATTTCTCATTGTTCACAAAATCCAAATGAACATACCCATGAAAACATAATTATATAAACAAGAAAAGAGCAAAACAAAGTAACTGTTGACTATACGATAACCCAAAAAGATCAACAACATAATGTAAGCAGTAAGACCTAGGACTGACCACGGTTAGATCCCCCGGCATCCCATATGGTCCCTCAAGCCAGGAGCGATTTCTGAGCGCATAGCCAGGGTGTGGCCCCAAAACCAAAAACAAACAAACGAAAGCAAAACACACACACACAACATAAAACCAATAATATCCCCCAAATTAAAGAACAAAGAGCAGGTGATATTTTTAGAAACCAAGAACAAAGTTGACCTATTAGATTCAAGAACTATGGTAAATTTTTCAAATGGGAAAAGAGACACAAGGGAGTTATTTCTACTGCCATAAATATTACCTGAGACATAAGGATTAGAATTGGAGAAGAAAGTGGATACTCAGGTTTCTCTGTCCTATTTACCTTCTGGACTTCCACAAGTTCCTCCTATCGAAGGATACCAGAAAAAGGGAACTGATACAGGGGCTTAGAAACAATTGAAAGAAGTCAGCTTCACTCTAATGCAGAATAAAGCAGAGAAAGAGCCAAGAATAAATAGGAAGACAAGTCCAGAACCATTGCACCAAGGAAATGTTTAAAAACAAAAGTTCAAGGACTTTAAAGGAAGAGAATATCTTTACAAATAGCATTACAAATTCTATTACTTTGCTTCTATAATTTGATTATCAAGAGAAAGAATCTAATTCAATTACAGTCTCCATCATATTTCACCTAAAATAAAATAGTGATAACAATTTAAAAACAACAACTACAAAAACAGTAAACAGCTATCCATTGAAGCAAATGCCTTAGATTTTTACCTTATTTATTGAGTAGTTTATTTTCTTGTTAGTAAAGAAAGTTCATTTATCTCTAAACCAGAACATGATCAACCAGTATAAAAGTAATGGCTTTAACAAGTAAAAAGTCCACATTTTCCTTTCATCTTGCCAATTTTATTGATAATAATAGTTAAAATTCCCTATCTTAGTCAGTACTAGGGTACTCTTTTAATTATTAATGTTTTTGAAGTGGCAGCAATCATTGAATTTCTTTTACTATCTTTTTGATTTGGTAATATACATGGGGTATTTAGGGCTTGGGCCTGTTTCTGCACTCAGGTATCACTCCTGTTAGTCTTGGGGTTTCAGGGGTTGAAACTGGTTTGGCCACTTGTAAAGCAAGAACCCTTCTCACATTGTACCATCACTCCAGTTCTGCTACTGAAATATTTTAATAAAAAATGTATTGTATTATATGTAAATATATATGTATATATTGGTTTTTGGGCCACACCCAGTGGTGCTCGGGGAGTTCTCCTGGATATGTGCTCTGAAATCACTCCTGGCTTGGGGGACCACATGGGACTAACCACGGTTCATCTTAGGCTACTTGTGCCACAGCTCTGGCCCCTATATTTTTTTTTAATAATTCTATAACATTTTTGTCTTTAAATGGAAAATACTAAAACCTGTTTACAAATACAAGTATTTCTTTGTTTCAGGTAGTAGAAAACTTAATTTACAAATAATAAAGGAATATATTTTGTTTTAGTGAAGAGAACAAACTTTAGAATTTTGGGTGTTAAGCATCCAAGAGTCTGGTTTATTTTTATTTTTCCCTAGGCTTATGATTTTTAGATTAGTTTCTATATAACTTGTTTATTAAACTCTTAATAATAAATCATAAGGGAATAAAAAGTTATTCAATAAAATCTTTGGAAAAAATGTACTTAATTGTGGTTGACTTCTGTGACTACTGGTTTTTGGTACTCTAGCACCTCAGTTTACATCAATTATGCTTGTAGTAATTTCCAAACCTCTTTGCAGTTAACTATGTAAACAGAGGACAGAGATTAGTCCCTAGCAACATGAGTTCATGATTATAAATTCATCATCCACTTTCTTGCAAAAGAAAGAAATACATTATTATCAAGGTCACGACAACTCCTTATAAAACCAATTTTTCGTTTAAATGAAAAAGTTTTATTAAAATGTAGGTAGTGAGAATAAATTGTGTTTTGATTTGGAAAACACCTGACAATTCCATTCTTCCTTCTCTGGGAAGATTCTCATTTACAAAGGCCTTTTCTTTTGCCAAATACCAAACTTATTGTTTTAAATTTACAATATTTACTTATACCTCTTTGTCCTAAAATGACAGATTTAAGGACTTGTCCTTAAATGAATGAATTTTGTTATTAAATGAACAAGACATGATCTTTGACAATGTGTTCAGCTCTAAAGTTTTACAAAATCTTTATTTGGATAGATCCTTGCACTGATGGCTCAATCCTTTTCATGTTTTACACAAATTTTGTACACAGAGTATGATAAATGAAACCCCATTAACTAAGAAAAATAACCATTTCCACTGGAATAGAAAAAAATTTGCTTTAACACCATCACAACCTACATAAAATTCTCCTATCTTTCTCATCTCCATCCAAATTACATACTCACCCTTATCTCTTCCCTCTAATTATACCCCCTCTTGACCTGTAAATGAAGGGAATACCTCACTGACCTTTACTGAACTGGTTTTAAGTTTCTCTCTCATTTGCAAATCTAATGCACTGACTTTTTTTTTTTCCCTCTTTGTAAGCTCTTGGAAAGCTGTGTCAAAGTTTATATCCTTTGAGTTATTATATACCTAGCATGATATTAAGCTCAATTTGGTTCATAAAAATTGGTTTATGATTATATGGCTATTTATTATTTATATGGTGTGATTATATAGCCTGACTCTGAATGAAGTCACAGAGTGGAAGTACATAATATCAAGGAATGCACCTTAAAAAACTGCATTAATTTAAACCGTATGTAAGAACAGAAATACAGAAAGTACTAAAATAGAATTTAAGTCTACTTCAATCTGTTGACAGGAAAAACAAATATTTTCTTTTTTTATTCACTTTCTATATAGCTACATATCAATACGATGAAATGAAAACAAGCTTGAATTGTTTTCAAACATGAATATTTTTGAATAGGAGCTTAAAGAATTAGTTGACTCTAAACTCTCATTCCTGAGATTCCTGCTTCAAATTGGAAAGATCTATGTGTTTTTGTTAAAGTTTTTAAATACTTGAGAAAAAATAGCACTTTTTATATTAACTTAATCTTTTTACGTTTTCTTCCATAACAAAACTGTTGATTGCAATAGTAATAAAATGTTTCCCCTGGTCCAACAGACTTTTCCTAAATTATTCTGCTTGGAGTTTTAGAAAGAGAGGTTATTAAGGTTGCATGCTATCTAATCTTCCATTTACCTAAAGGTAAGATGCTGTAAAACAAAGTTTAATTATATTAGGAGTTTAAATATAAAAATTCATAAAAATCTTTTTATTTGTTGTCATATGACATAAATGAGGAACTGCAGTGGTTTAAACTATTTAAGGAGAGGTTTATATTCTGAATTTGAGCGTTACATTCTATTAAATTCTGAAGTACTAAAAATTCAAATTTCACTCAAACAAGAAGTGAAGCCAGTGCAATAATACAGAGAAGGATGTACTTGTCTTGTACAGAGCAGACCTAGATTTAATTTCTGGTGTCCCTTGTGGTACTCTGATTCCCACCAGGAGTGATGCCTGAGATCAGAGGCAGGGGTACACCCTGACTCACACACACACACACACACACACACACACACACACACACACACACACACACAAATCATAGTAGGTAAAATAAAAAAGAGGTTAATTTAAAAATCTTGTACTCTAAATTGAATGAAAAATAGTTGATGTATTTTACCTGTTTCTATTAATATGTTTTTAACAAGTACATTTACATAAAATGCAAAGAAGTCTAAAATAGATTGAATATCTAGTATACAGGTTTCTCATATACAAATTAGCCTCATCAGCAGTCTATTATAATATGGTAACAACAGAGTGAGCCAAAATTTGAAGTTTACTGTCCAGAAATGAAGTTAAGTGGTGTTAATGATGTTAAAATGATGCTTCCTGCAGATCTGAACTTCTGCTTCTAATTCAAAAAGGTACACTGTTCAACTCAATTCCTTATGCCCTCTGAAATTACGTTATTAAGACAAAGTTCATGATAGACCATATTAATATTCAGTTAATATTACTTTATTCTAAAACCACAAAATTAATCCCCAAACTTGGTCTTTGCAAATGTTAATTTAAAACAAGAAAATGTGCAAGATCATCACTATTTTTTCTTGAAATGTAGTATTTATAGAATGGAGCATTATGAGCTATAAATATTTAAGCTGATTAATAGTTTAAGCAATATCTTTAAGTGATAGAAATTGGCTTGGGTTGCAGTAAAGGCAGTCTCTGGAAGAGAATATTTACCTTGTTGAAAAATTATGTTCTTAAATGGGAAAAAGATAAACAATTTTGAGGGAAGAAAAAAGTTTTACCAGCATCGTGTAGTACTTTTTTCTTTCTATGTATTGTTAGTACATCAATATGGTGGGGGAAAAAAGGTATGCCTCATTTTGAGAAAGAGAAAATTGTAGTATAAATTGATCAAAGTTACAAAGATTGTTCAAAGTGACGTAGATGAGATTCAAATCGAAGCTATATAACTCTTTTTTTTTTTGTTTTTTTGTTTTTTTTTGGTTTTTGGGCCACACCCGGCAGTGCTCAGGGGTTACTCCTGGCTGTCTGCTCAGAAATAGCTCCTGGCAGGCACGGGGGACCATATGGGACACCGGGATTCGAACCAACCATCTTTTTGGTCCTGGATCGGCTGCTTGCAAGGCAAACGCCTCTGTGCTATCTCTCCGGGCCTGAAGCTATATAACTCTGGAGGTGTTTCCTTTATTACTTGTGTTCCAGTAAAAGTTTCTTTGGTTTTAAAGTGTGGAAAAGGTTCTTTTGTTTGTTTGTAAGGAGTAAGTTGCACAGTATACATCCTGAAATAGAACTCAGGGTTGATAGCCTGCAAGTCATGTTTGTTAGTCTTTTGAATTATCTTATTGATGCCTGTATACTTTTCTTATTTAAAAATCTTAATACATATATATATATAGATAAAACCTCAGTTGATTCTACTTATTTTTTATAAGCTACAGTAAATTCATTTCCATTTTTAAATAAGATGCCCAATATTGATCTCTAATTGGAGGAGACACTGGTCAAAGTCAAATATACTAGATTAGGGCAATCATGGTTCAGGTTAAGGATAAGACACTATAGCATGTTGCAGGTATATACTATTTCTCGATTGTTCAGTTTTTTTCCATTGGACTTTACCCTTCTGATCTTGGTTCTCTGAACTTAGAGTTTACCTTCATCATCCATAAAATAATAATAGCCAAGGAATAACACATCCTCTGTTCACTTCTATATGCTTGATGGGACTCCTTAAATGTTTGTAACGATATACTTGGCAAGAGAAGTTATGTTCCTGTTTTTTGGTACTTTACATTTGGTAAGAAAATTTGTCCTAGGAGGTAAATGAGAAGTGAAAATAAAATCTGTTAAACATTACAATGAGGAAATAATACTTTGCTTATATGAGTCAATTATAAAGGATTGTGTTGAGGTATCATCTTCTTAATTCTTGTACTCTTACATAAGAGTACAGGTCGTCTTGTACCAGTCTCATTTGCATGGACATTTTATGCTAAAACAATACTCACTTAGGGAATACCTCATAAACGATCCAATTTTTTGTTTATTTTTTTTAGAGAAATCATTTTTAGTGACTAAAGGCTTACAGTTAACTTAATACCATCATTTGCTGAAAAGTACAAGCAACGGTGCTGCTATATAGTATTGTATGATGTATTCCTTCTTTTGTAGCTTAAATTTTCCCTAATAAAATAGTATTGTTTTCTTTACCCCAAAATTAGCTTATATGTCTTCATTTTGGTATATGGCCTGTTGGCAGAAAAAGTACTGGTCATATTACAGATTCTTGATTGACTGGTGTTGATAATATTGTAGATTATTAAATTTTGCATACATAGTTAAGAGAATGAATGTGGCAGGTCCGTTGTTAGCTTTCTTAAAGAGATCCCAGCATTTGTTGACTTGACTTCTAAGTAATGAAAAGTTGGAAAAGCTTAAACTTACAACAATTAACTTTCTAAGTACATGGCCTTCAAAGCCAAACCCCTGGTCCTTGCTGCATTTTCTTCAGCTGGCACATGGAACAGTGGAAGCACCATTTATTTTAGGTAAACTAATTCTTGACATAGAAAAGTCAGAGTTAGGATCCTAGGAAGCAAGTTTGGCAGTACATGGTCCCTCTAATTTCAAAGCAAAGCACCATAAGGAGACAGACAGCTTGGTAGTTATTTTATTTTTTCTAGAGTGGACTTATGTTGTAAATGGCAGAAAGCCATGAACCACGAAGATAAAATAATGCTAACCAGAGTGCTAAGTAAAGAAAACAAAGATGGCTCCACAATTAGTAGCATTATATATGTTAGTGCTAAGTAACAACAGATGTGTCTACAGGGAATGAAGCATTCCTTGCAATCCATTGGAAGCCAAAGCCCTCTAACACCACAAGTCATTATAGTTATCTTGGGCTTGGAAAAAGGACAGTTAAGTCCATCACACTGCCATATTGGGGACGCTGTTGGGGTGTTCCATTCTACCTGTGTCATCCTTACTCTGTTTGCATACTTGTGCTGAGTTAACAGGGTGATGTGCATGGTAAAATCTGGTTCTGTAAAGACATGCACTAGCCATGAGTCATTAGCAAGCATGCGGAGCTAATTGGCAAAATACTCATAAAAGATTTTGAAGGTGGGTTAATTACAATTCATTACACCATAAACTGTCCCCAGGCTATTGTTAAAAAATGCAGGAGTTTCAGGGCCCATTATTTTATGATTCATTTTGCCATGTTGTGAAAAACAGACTCTAAATCAAACTACATTTATTATAGGTCAGACCACAAAATCTTTATTGGTTTTTCCGACATTCCACTCTTGTTATATGAATTCATATGGACTGCACATTTCTGTCAATTGGCAAGAAAGCATGAAATAAAATTTATGATATTTTCTTACTTTATCCTCAGTGCAGCCTTAAAAATCACAAGATCTAATTGCTTCCCCTATTTCTCCAAGTTCATGAGAAGAATAAGTATTTCTAAAGCAACCTCAAAGTTTTGATGTTTGGAAGCAGCTAGAAGATAATGAAGTCTATAAGAGGCATTTTAAAGAATAACTAAGCAGGAACATCCAGTTGAAAAACATAAATCTTCTCGCCCCTGAAAAATTACTAGAGTGCACTTTACATTTATTTGGTGGAATAACTTGAACTCTGTTGGCTTCCTATGTCTAAATCCTGTCATTCTCATCACCCTCAAAAATATTTAATAAATAAAAACAAACAAAATGACAGTATTTCTTTCTTTATATATGGTGATACAATTACATGTCTCCTATTGTTACCACAGATAGACCTGGTTAGAATCATGTATGGTCTAACAAGCAGTCATTCAATACTACTACATATAATGGTCTGTTTATTAATGCTTTCTATTGTGTGGATTTTTATTATGTGACCCACACCACCTTGACAGTGACAGTCTGTTATACTCATTACTAGGGATGAGCAAAGGACAAAATGCTAGGTTCACTTACACTCATCAAAGTTCAGCAACTTACTTGAACCTTATCTGAACTATCAAAAGTTTGACTCTGCAAAAACCCACATTTGAGGAAAGAGAAGAAATCCTAGGGATGGAATGGGGGGAGGTAGAGTGGTTGGTAAAAAATTGTGCAAGAATATGTTTCCTTGTGAAAGATTCAGTACTTCCTGATTCTGGCTGGATCAGAAATACCACAGAAGTCTTTCTTGATATTTCCAAAATCCTTGGAAGATCTTCCTTCAGAATCTGAGTTTTTGCCAGAGCTGGAAAGGGAAGTATATGTAAGGGGAAATGGTTTAATAGAAAGTTACCTAGATACTAGAGAATTGTCAAAAAGAGGTTTACTTCAAACGAAATAAAATCCAAATGGCTAAGATCAGTGATTGCAAAGACATCTATCTTTTATGGAGCTAGAAGGTGGCATCAGAAACTACCGGGTCAGCCTGCATATTTCATAGGAGATGTCAGGCTAGTTAGAGAAGTTTTATGACTGGACTTGTATAGATATGGACTGTACTGAAGTTAGAGAACCTGGAAGAGGCCAGGGGTGAGCCAAGCAGATTTTCAAAGGCCTGAATTCTGCCTCGGCTACTAATTATTGATATAATCTTGGGAAAAATCATTTTATAATTAAGCTCATGCTGATCATGTTGACTACAAAATATTTAAGTGAAAAACTTGTAAAACAACAGTACTAAAAAGTATAAACAAGACCCCACTGGATGAGACGAGTGTCTAAAAGAGAAGAGAGAGAATCTTCGCTAAAATATATTGAAAGCTTCAGGATACTAATGAAGAAAGCATATTTTATACTAGAAGAATAGATAAATATTTTATTTACTTATAACTTAAAATTTTATAAAAGAGATCATCTAAAGGGAAAATCATGAAAGAAAACAAACCAAGACAAATTAGTTATCTCAATTGTCCTGAGGACAGAGCAAAATATATGAAGAATTTTTTATGAATATTTTAACAGGACTGATCTCAAGTTTATCTCTTGAGAGTAAAATTTTGTTTGAAATAAGTATTTTAATGCTTAAAAAAGAATCTTTTTAATTACTGATCTTGCAAAGTCCAGGAAAAGCGTGGTTCATATTATGAGTTTATTTACTGTGGCTATTAAGAGATAAGACGTCAAACTTGAATGGGTGAAGTTCTGAAGTTACTATACTGTAAAATACAGATGAACTTACAGCATGGCCATTTTCGTTGGCATGCAGTTTTGTCACTAGATCTCTGAACTGAACTCTCCAAAAAAAAAAAAAAAGAGTGACCCATCTGCCCCCAGAGACAGACATTGCAAATTGTATCATGGTCTCTTGATCAAAGATGTTCAGATAGTGGGAAAGTGTTAAGGACCTGCCATCCCATTAGCCTGCAGTACAACTGACATTCAGAAGAATCAGATTACAGTTGATGAGTTGGAGAAAGGCAACTATAATCAGTTACTCACGGGTATACATATTGAGAAGGAAGCACATTCAAGACAATGGACACAACTAACAATCACAGATGATATTAGACCATGGCCAATAGTCATTAAAACTTTCAAGAAATCTTGATACTGGTGTTAAGGTCTTCTGATTTTGATTTTTTTTTTTTTGCTCTTTAATGAGAGTAGAGTAAACATCTCAACAGTACAGGAACACTAATATTGGGGCTTTGCTTCACCAGATGTGGAATTTATTCTTTGTGTTGTTTGGGGGCCAGATCTGTCAGTGCTCAGGTCTTATTCCTGGCTCTGTATCCAGGGATAAAACCTAGCTGGCTCAGGTGGTCATGTGGGTGCTGGGGATTAAATTCAGGTTGCTGTGTGCAAGGCTAATGTCTTCTCTACTGTACTAACACTCTGCTCCCTTGTGCTTTAAGCAATTAAGTAAAAAGGTCATCTTATTTTTTTCTCTTTTGTCTAAATGGCCTTCCCAGTTAAAGCTGCAAAATTACTTCTTCAATAAGCTCTGACTCTGAGCCATGAGAACTTTAGCCATTACCTTGAAGGGGATACCGTTACTGAATAGAGCAGAAATACTCTATTTTACAGCCAAGTGCAGAAAGTAACTGGTTCCCAACTTGATGCCCAAGGGAGCCAAGCATAGCAGCACTGATGTTGGTTTGGCCAGAAGGAGCAAGAGCCAGGCACCTATCAAATATTTCATTACCCACTTCCCATGATCTGCTCTCCAACACGACTAATAGGAAAGTCAGAGTTCTTACCAATGTCCTTTCCCTTGACATAAAGCCACAACCAGCACCTCCCTCTTAATTATTTCTCTAGCAAATGTTTTGATATCTAAACAATTTTAGCTCCTGTTATCCAGGAGAAAAATATCTCAATGATAAAATGATGCTGTCTTTGTTTACTTTTTGAGTGAGACTGTTAAACTCATCATAGTCATTTCTTTTGCTTTGAAAAGGAGTGAATGGGGGCTGGTGAAGTGGCGCTAGAGGTAAGGTGTCTGTCTTGCAAGCGCTAGCCAAGAAAGGACCACAGTTCGATTCTCTGGCATCCCATATGGCCCACCCAAGCCAGGGGCAATTTCTGAGCACTTAGCCAGGAGTAACCCCTGAGCATCAAAAGGTGTGGCCCCCCCAAAAAAATCCAAAAAAAAAAAAAAGAAAGAAAAGAAAAGGAGCGAATGGAGTTAGTGTCTATCATGTGTTTTGGGATATAGAGTAGAAGAGATATGAATGCATATACTCATTTGTCATTTGGCTCTTGAGAAATTGAAGTCTGTATATAGAAGTACTGGTTCTTCTCCACTTAGTCCAGAGATTATATCTTAGTAAATGCCATTTGGAAAATGCTGGGTCCATACCAATCCCTCTGATAGGATCTTGGAGATCTGATAACAAATTTCTAGTCATGAGCTCAAGTAGATGTTTCATGCATGTTGGACGATGGGTTTTATCAGGAGGTCTTTCCAGCACTGCACAGGAAATGCCATAAACTGGCTTGGTAATTTGTTAAAAGGCTCTGGTTTGATAATGGAAAAAGATAAAAGCAAGATAAAATGTTGATAATGCCCATGGTCTTCCAGCAAGTTTTTCCCGCTGCTAATTTTACCCTCATTCATAAAATTAGAGAAAAGATAACAGTTCAATAATGCTGATTTTCAAAAATATGTGCTTACTTGTAAAATCAGTGAGCTTCATAACTTGAAGTCTTGGAAAGAAGCAAACCTTCTTCAAGTTATTTTCTTTCTTTACACAACAAACAAAAAAACATGTTAAAAAACAGGAAATAATTCTTATATTCAGAGGAGATCCTTGAGATGACAGTGGCAAGAATCCAAGGTACATTCTTTTATCGCAACCACAAAAAGCCTGCAGATATTTGTTGTAGTTATTTTTTTTTTTAATTTTAAACTTTCCTAACAATCTGCCCTTTAGAAATGACTGTCCTACTCTTGTGGATCAGATCATAGCCCAGGCAGTTCTCAGAGAGAAATATATGAAGAATGCTGAGCTTGGAATCTATGATTACTATGCCTAAGTAAAGAAGACTGTGTACTTTCCCAAGTGGGTCAGCTGTGGACCCGGATATCCATAACAGGGCGTTATGTGATTCATTTTTGGCTTGGTAGCTTCTCTAATGCTGGATTTACAGCTGGATTTAGGATTGAGTATTGGAGATAAATCTAAAGGAGCAAAAAGGGGCTAGAGAGGGAATTGGAAATCAAGGGAATTTCCATCAAAGCTTTCAGAAGCAGAAACCCATTCTACCTTTGTCAATGACTGTGGTTTGCTAGGATCAAGATCAAAGGAATCAACGTGGGCAGAGCCATGACAAATGCAAGTCTCAGTCTGGTGAAACCTAGTATTAGGCCTTCTCTTAGGCTGGCGTCTAGACTGGAAGTGGGTGCTCCTGCCAGACCCAGCTGAGTAGTCAAGGTGCTCCTTCATGAAGGGGAAAGGAAGTATAAAACTATTCTTGATGTGAACGAGGAAGAGCCAGCTCAGTAAAGCATAACAGGGCTGTAATTCCAAAGAGTGACTTTTGTGAGGAAAGGGGGAATAGGAAGTAACTCATGGAATCAGGTAGTTGTCAGGGATGCATAACTGTGTGTTAGTGAAATTCAGCTGCCTTGTATCCCAGTACATCTGATCCTCAGTCATGGCTTTAAAAGGCTGCTCTCATTCATTTGCTGGTTTACAAACCTTTGAACTAATATTTACCCAAAGATTAAAAAACTGTTAACAACAATTGGGACGTTTTTTGATGGCTTACTTGACTCCTCAGAGCTTCATCTCATGTTCTAATACAATCCAAGTAGCTGATAAGGGGATATTTGGGATTCTGAGCAATTCTACTTTTCATATTATCTGCAATCTAGCTTATGAGCAGTAACCACTCTGTTAATACTATCCTCGTGAGAATTTCAAATGAGTGTAAGAGGAATATACATAACACAATTCAAGATTAATAAAGAAAAAAAAAAGATTGGTGGCTGGAGCAATAACACAGCGGTAAGGTGTTTGTTTTGCACACTGCTGACCCTGAACAAACCAGGTTTGATCCCTGGCACTCCATATGGTCCACTGAGCCTGCCAGGAATGATTTCTGAGTGCAGAGCGAGGAGTAACCCCTGAGAGCCACCATGTATAGCCCACCAAAACAAAACAAAAAAATGTTAATATCTGTACTACTGCATTTGGCATTTCTGTTGTCAGGTGAGGAGGTAGCGAAAGGGCTTCCTATTTTGAAAAGTAACACTTAATGAACTAGAAGTAAAGATCAATGTTTCAACGAAGTTTCTGACAAAAATACAAACTATCTCTTTCATCTTTTATAAACTTGCATTTCAACCAAGAATATGGGGTTATTGTGGGAATAGTAGGACATCACCAGTTCCCTTCTGCTTATTATGCATATCATAAAGTAACTTGAATTATTTGCAGCCATGAAAAATGATGGTTATGGATAGAACGCAAAATGAACATGATATAATCAAGAAGATGTTAAATACAAATCTGTTTGCATATTTCATCTATCACTTTATAGAAAGATATACAGAGAAAGAACCGGAAAAGTAGAAAGGCAAATCATATTTAAGGTTATGTAGCATAATTTGATTCCTTTTTATAATATGTGTGTGTGTGTGTGTGTGTGTGTGTGTGTGTGTGTTGAGGCTATACACAATGATGCTAAGAGCTTACTCTTTGTATTTCTCAGGATATCATGTATTGTGCTGGAGATCAAATGAGGGTCAGCCACATACAAACCAACGGCTTTACCCACAGTCCTCATGCCCTGGCCCTACAATACATTTTTTTTTATTTTTATTTTTGGTTTTTGGGTCACACCTGGTGGCACTCAGTGGTTACTCCAGGCTCTGTGCTTAGAAATCGCTCCTGGCAAGATTGGGGGACCATATGGGATGCTGGAATTCTAATCACTGTCAGTCCTGGGTCGGCTGCAAGCAAGGCAAACCCTTACCGCTGTGCTTTCTCTCCGGCCTTTACAATACATAATTTTTATCGTTCTGAACATGAAATGTTCACCTGTGAATTGAGGAAGAGAGATACATGCTAATGATTCTCAACCAGTACAAAGTTTTTCTCTTGCTAAAATGCTGAGTAAGTTATCAGCTTTGAGCTTCACTTTTTTTTTCTTTTTTTGGTTTTTGGGTCACACCTGGCAGCGCTCAGGGGTTCCTCTGGCTCTACGCTCAGAAATCGCTCCTGGCAGGCTCGGGGGACCATATGGGATGCTGGGATTCTAACCACCGTCCTTCTGCATGCAAAGCAAACGCCTTACCTCCATGCCATCTCTCCAGCCCCAATCTTCACTTTTCTTAGTTGTAATAGGATTATAGAGAGGATGCTGTGAATCTATGAATTTCTTACTTCCTGGTAGACAATTATTCTGAACATTTTCACTTGTACTGACACATTTAATCCTCTTGATATCCCAAGAAGTAGGTCTTATTTCCTGATCTGTAAAGAGGCACAGAGAGGTTAGGTTAAATTAGGTTACTGACTAAAGAATAGAAGAGCTCAGAACAAACTACAGCTAAATAATCCTTTATTTTTTTTAACAAATATCTTTATTTAAGCATCATGATGACAATCATCTTTGTAGTTGAGTTTCCGTTATAAAAAAGAACACCCCTTCTTTACCAGTGCAGCATTCCCACCACCAAAACTCCCATATTCATCTACCCCCCCCACCCCCCGCCTGGATTTGAGACAGGCTTTCTATTTCTCTCACTCACTACCATTGTCAGGATAGTTGTCAGTGTAGTTATTTCTCTAACTGAACTCACCACTTTGTGGTAAGCTTCAAATTGTGTGATGGTCCTTTCAGCCCTCATCCTTATGAGGTATTACATATCTAGGAACACAGCTAAATAATTCTAATGTCCATAAGAGGACAGTAGAGCCAGACTGCCAAGGAATGGTGACAATGTGAAATCTTGGGAAAGTATCACAGACTTGGCTCATCACGAGCAGTAGATATATAGATCAAATATTCTCTTGGATATATTTCTTAGGCTTACATACCTGAATAACGATTAAATTGTAAAGCTGAAAATGGAACAACTAGAGCTTAAGAATATGACTATGAATTTATCATATAGTTGCGAACTTTATTGGATTTTGTAATCTGGGGTTTGTCATCAGAAATTGATCATTTTACAATGTTAGTGAGAGAAATAGAGTGCCTGTCTTGAATTCAGGGAGGGGTTTGGGGAGGAGGGAGATAGATAGATAGAAAGGATGCACCGGTGAAGGGGGGTGTTCTTTTTTATGACTGAAACCCAACTACAAACATGTTTGCAATCATTTTGTGAATCTGTGGCTACTGTAGAAATATATGAGTTATTTATTTATTTATTTATTCTTTTAAAGCCATATCCAGTGATGCTCAGCATTTACTCAGGGATAACTCCAGACAGGCTCAGGGAACCATATAATATACCTAGGATGTAATCTAGATTGGAAGCCAAGTGTCTTATAGCCCTGGCTTTTTGTTTGTTTAATGCAAATATACTCTAAATATATTTTCATTTATTCTAATACCATAAAATTTTTTTGGGGGGTCACACCTGGTGGAGCTCAGGCTCCTGACTCTGTACTCAGAAACTCCTGGCAGGCTGGGGGACCATATGAAATACTGGGGATGGAAGTCAGCTAGGCTGTGTGCAAGGCAAATGCCCTACTTGCTGTACCTCTGCTTTGGCCCCAATATCCTGAACTTTTTACAAACATTTAGGGTCCAAAACAACATAAGCCCAACATGTCCAGAAACTATTTTGTAGTCTTCCATTAGCTTTTCCTTCTAGAGCAGTGGTAGAGTAGGAGCACAAAATAGGAGGTAGCGTGCTCGCTTCAGCAGCACATAGACTAAAAACTGGAACAATACAGTGAAGATTAGCATGGCCCCTGCACAAGGATGACACGCAAAATAGGAGGTAGCAATATACGTAGAAAACTGAGACCAAATAATTCTGATTTATTTCTTTGAAACACATTGTTTTATGCAACTATTTGAAGCCAATAGAATCTTGGAGCCTGTTTGCAAAATTAATTTTATAGATTTGTTTAAGCACTTAAATACTTAGAAGCAAGCTACGCATTGCCAACTTTTATTTTTTTTTAACAGGAACACCTTCAAGTTTTCTTAAAAATTCTGTGCACCCTTTGAAAACTACAACAGGTTACATTTTATTAAAAACTAAATTTTAAAGGTCTAGAGAGTATACAGTGGGCCAGGTGCTTGCCTCGCATGCACCCAACGGATATTTATTCCACAGCTTTCCATATTGCCTCATCCCTACTCCCTCCCTCTTCCCAGGGCCAGTCAGAAGTTATCACTGAGTGCAGAGCCCAAAGTAAGCCCAGATACAGCCAGGTATGTCCCAACCCCTACCACCAAAAGCAAGCAAGCAAGGAAGCAAAAATAAAAACCCTCCACTAAAATAAATTTTGTCCCTTTGAAAATTCTAAAATTAGATGACATTATTCTCATTCAATAGAATGAATGTTATTATTCTCCACTTTACAATAAACAACATGGGGACTAAATACATATTACAGCAAATATGGTGCTTGTTTTGTAAACAGCCAGCTTAGCATATGGTACTATAGCACCACCAGCAGCGATTTCCTGAGTGCCTAAAGAAGACTAAACTTTGAGCATTGTGAACCCAAAGTCACTGTTGTATATCTCTTATTTAAATGGAAATTAGAAACTCAACAGTCTTGTAAGAAGTGAGCTAGTTTTTCACAAGAATATCTCTTATAGAATAAGTCCAGCATTCCATAATTTGTGTTTTTTGGTGCATTTGTTTTCTCTTTGAGAAGTTTAAGGGGAGTTTAGTTGTTTAATTGCACAATAAACTTGTGTTGGAATATAAAGAGACAGAGTCCTAGTTTCTTGGTTAGGAGCACACCTTTATAGAGAAACAAAAGTAGAATCCATATCTAGGAGTGGTTTGAAAAGTCTTTCTCCCTGCCCAGTTCCCCAACTGCATGCTTTTGGATGAACCTCCCATGAATTTTACAACTCATCCAATTTATTTTCTATCTAAATGATTAAAGCAAGGATTGGCAACCACTCAGGACCTGCCTGCTAAGTGTTCATTTATTTGCCTTAATTTAAGGCTTCCTCTGCCAGGAATAATAACCCTCTCCTCCTTCAGACCACTCTGGCTGTAGAATGCCAGCCTGGGGCAAGGGAAGGAAAGGATAGAAGGGAATATAATTACCAATAGATTGGTTCATTTTTCCTGTGCAAGATTCTGACACTTGGAATTGACCTTCATATTAAGCTTCTAGAAAGATAATTTTGGATGAATGAACTTATATTTTAATGCACCTTTTTCTTAAAAAGCAAAGAGTTAAAATATTAATGAAAACAAGCAGCAGTTTGAAAATAGACATACATGAAAAAGGACACCAGGAGAGAGGATATTCTGTTCCTCTCTTCTACATTCCTTCTCTTTATTAAATCAATCATTATTAATAGAACGACTATGTATGTAAGGAACCATGAAAAGAGTAAAATTTTGAATGGAAGAATGAATCGCTTATTATTATTTTCTAAATATAGATCCATTTAAAAATAAACTGAAATTCCATTTTATAATACAAATCCCTGGCTCATTTTCCATGAAACTTTATAATTCATTAGGTGGCTGATGGGACCCAGTGGACTGTAGTTTTCAGCTCTTCCCCAGGTGATTCTAAAGATCAGCCACAACCAAAGGGAGCCTAAGTTCTTAGCATTCAATTGCAATCTAGTTTCTTCTTCTTTCTTATGATTGCCCCCATATTGAATCTGGCTATATATTTATTAGTTGATAGTTTCTCATTTATAAATTTAGCTGACACTACTACCTACTATCCCTTTATGATGACAATACTACTGGGCAAAATTTAAGTAAGAACAAAATTTTGAAAGTTTAAAATAATGAGGGACCCAGAGCAAAAGTACAGTAAGAAGAATACTTGTCATATACATAGTCAACCCAGGTCCAGTGCCTAGCATCTAACATGGTCCTATGGGGCACTGTCTTTTTTTAAGTTTTCTTGTTAGTGTTTGAATAGAAACAAGGGTCTTTCAGAAATCTGTGGATTTTAAAATTTCCTGAAACATAATTTCTTCTTCTGGTTCTTTTATATTTTTTAGTGAATATATATCTAGATTGGTTTGTATCTAGTTTGTTAGAAAAACTAGGAATACAGAAATGGGAGACACTGATCTTTTCCTTACGAAATTCACAAACTAATGAATAATTAGGACAAAGACAAATTATTCCAAAATGTTGATATGGTAAACTATGTGCATAGGTCAGGAAAAAAAATTTTGGAGATGATAAATCTTGCTAAGGTTTAGTTTGTCACTAAGTGTACTTTAGTTAGTTTAGTTTTCTGATAGTCACAGAGGTATTTACTACCTTTAGAATGAAGGTAGTAAATAAATATCAGAAGTATATGTGTATTGGTGAAGATTATTATGTCCACAAATTTCATCTTGAGCATATGATGAATAAAAACAAATATTGTAGAGCGTGTGTGTGTGTGTGTGTGTGTGTGTGTGTGTGTGTGTGTGTGTGTGTACTATTGGAGATTTTTTTTTCTTACCCGAAACTTGCTATACTGGAAGCTTCATGACCATGAAGGAAATAGTAATGACTTAGAACAGTTACACTTTTATACCTGGGGGATATAATAAAAGAGGGGAAAATTGAAAAGGTATAAATCATTGAAGATTCTCGGTGATTCATGAGTGTTGTGTTTGTGGCAAGAATAGCAGTGACCAAAATGATGATGCAAGAGAATACTTTTTGTGTTCTTGCTTTTAAAACTTGAGCATCTATTGAATGGTGGTGTGACTCATGGAGCTATTGTTAGGCTGCTTTTAATACATTTTCTTATGGTATCTCATAAAAATGCTGACAGCGTCATAAAGTGATTAGCCAAATAAAATTGCTTGAACATGTGGTGTTTTTTAAAATTTTTTTTTGGTTCAAGTTTTTATCAAGGCTGAAAAATCTTCTAAGCACACATGAAAGAAACAGCAGGGCCAAGATGACTTTGAACTTACTGTACATGATTCCTTTCATATAAGATGTACTTGACAAACATTAATTAAGTCTTCCAGAACCTCTTTGAAGTAATGTAGGAAATATGTACAGGTGGGTAAACTGAGGCTCCAGAAAGAAAATGAGAGCCTGAGGACATACTGGGGCAGGTGTAGCATTTGAAAAGACCTTCTCCTGGGGCCCCCTTTTCTCTGATGAGGCCAGATGTAGTCACTTGTTTCCAAGTAGAGGTAGAGATCTTCCAGCAAGTTCTAAACACCACTTAGTATGGAGTAGGCTGGTTTTTTACTCCACTGGTCACACTCTTTGACCTTAGACCCGATAGTCCTGGGTTTTCTAGTATATCATGTCATCCCAAAATTTTGATTCTGGAATCTATAGCAGTATTTTACCTTCCAACGATTCCTTGGTCCATCCTTGTAACTACTGGCCATTATGATCATTAGAGATAAGATTCTTGGTTTCATGATAAAAATATGTAGCCCAAGTCATTTCTGCAAGTCTAACTTTTAAAACTTAAAAAATAATTTTGCTGATTACAAAATTCTTTTTTAATTTTTAATATTTTGATTTTGGGACCACACCTGGTGACACTCAGGGTTACTCCTGGCTATGGGACGCTGGGGATCAAATTGCAGTCTGTCCTGGGTCAGCCACATGCAAGGCAAAAATGCCTTACCACTGCGCCATCACGCTGACCCCTAACTTAAAAAAATATATATATTGCTGATTACAAAGTGAATGTGAAGGGCTCAAACAATAATAAAACAATTATGGCATTTTCTTTGTATGCTGCCAAATCAGGATAAATTCTTAGCATCCCATATGGTCACTGAGCACCATCAAGAGTAATTTATGAGTGTAGATACATAGTATGACCTGAGCATTGCTGGGTGTGACTCCCCCCCAAAAAATAAACAAATAAGATATTAAACATGAAACTGGTGTGCAAGCTGATAAGCTAATCAGCAGTTTGGGCCAAGCTTATATAAGATCCTGGAAATATCTGTAGAGACAAATTCTGGTATCAATTAAAAAATAAAAGAATTTGGCTAGAATGGTAGCACAGTGGTAGGGCATTTGCCTTGCATGCAGCTGACCCAGAATGGATATGGGTTTGATCCCTGGTATCCCTTATGGTCCCCCGAACCCAAGCGATTTTCAAGCACAGAGGTAGGAATAACCCCTTAGTATCATCGGGTATGGTGCCAAAAATCAAAACAAAACAAACCAATAAAAACAAGACAAAAAATAATTAAATAGATTAGACTACCAAGAACTTAATATGTGCAACTATGTTGTTGACAAGAAAAGGATAGAGAAATTTTTCTTCAGCTAGTGAGGTGAAAATTATTCTCTAAGATAACACAAGACATACTCTGGACAAGATACATTCATTATCAGCATTTGAGGAATGGATTACTAAATAAAGTATGAGATCTGCATAAAACTGCAACTAATTAAAATTTTATTTTAATAGTGTACTGGGTCTTCTTGATCAAATGAGTGAATTAAACATAATTACTAAAAGAAAATAATATTTGTATAAAAATTTGAACTGAACAATATTGTAAAACAAATGTTTTCTGCAGAACACATCAGTAATGTCAAGAGAATATTTTGGCATGTTTCTAACTCTCTCTCTTTTTAAATCATATACTCTTCAAAATACCTTGGCCCTTTCAAATCACAAGTGGAGTTTTTCCTCCAGAAGCACTTATCAAAGAAATCTTTGACTACAAACCCATTCAGTTGCCTTACTGAGTGTAATGGCCTCTGGAAAATTCTGTTCCAGTTAAAATTTCTAAGGAATCCATTCAGAGATGAGAGGCATTTAGACATTTTGTTCATTAGTTCAGTTAACCATTGGTTTTCCATTTTATTTACTACATTTTCCCTTTTCTCCATGATTTACCTCTCTAAAACATTTGGGCAGTTTGCATGAAAGAAGCTATATCATAAATGCTTTTAAGGTCTATATGATTTATATACACAGCACTCATGATTCATGCCTCAAATGGCCATGTTGATGATTTTTTTTATTAAATTCTTGATTTATGTGAAATAGATAAATATATGGATCATTCAGAACAAGGGTGTCTGTGTCTGGGGGTCGAATGGGGAAGGACGGGAGGGATTTGAATGCATGAATAACTCCCTATTGGTCCTAATGGGATTTGCACAAGGAAGACTCCTGTATTTCAAGATACAATCTTTCTTCATCCTAACATGTGGTTAGGTATGTTATTGATATCATAGTTTTAATTTCCAGGCCATGTTAAATCGTTATGTGTTTTCGATGCCCCTCACAAGGAATGAAACATAAAAGAACATACCTGTTTTTCTTCTCCCCCTCCATGTAATATTTGGAAAATTACATTGACATTCTAAAATGTCGTATCTTCCTCTGATTTTTTTAATATTACTTGAAGGCATGTGGCTCTTACAGTGTATTATGAACAATTTCCTATGTTAATCAGTTTTCACCATCTTAGTAGCAGAAAAGGGAACCTAAAATGCCTAACAGTGGCAACATTTTATAAAAGAGGATATTCAAATTGGGTTTCTGTGTAGTATTTTTAAGCTTATGCTCCATAGGAAAAAAAAGAAACTTTCACTTATCTCAGAGCAGTAGTTGTGTGAAAAAGTGTGCCTGTTTCAAATAACCAAACCAATAAGTCCGATTTCTTATTATAATCTAGGGAACAACCATTCTAATAAAATTGTACTCACTAGCTCCTCTATAAACTCACTCCCTTATCCTAGCTCTACCTGGTATAATATAAAATGTAGTATATTTTGGAGCTATTTTTAATAAAAAAACTTTTCAGATGACTGCGGTAATACAATTTATTTATAGTTTCCTATTAGTTCACCTTTATAGGGGTTTGAGTATTTCCTATCTCATGGGGTAAAAAAGTACTTTAAAAAAATAAGCAATATGTATTTTCTTGATTTACTCTTTCTGTCATAGTGTTTCAAATATAAGAACAACTTTAAAGCAGTGTGAGAAATTAGCTTGCTCTTTCTCACCATCTAAAGATGGATATTTTGTATGAATTTGAGCTTGCACTGATTTTTTCTTATGACAAGGTCCTCTATGAACTCTATTGTTTACAGCGGTATATAAATTGAAGGAAGAAATATAACCATGACCGATTCTTAGTAAAGTGACTGCTGTTAAGTTAGTATATTCATTCTACAAGGCATCTTTTTGAAAATGTTTTCTTTCCATTTTCATACCTTGTCTTTGCTGTTGTTGTTTCAGGAACCGGGGCCCACATAATCTTGGTGCTGTGGTTAGCACATCTCTGCAGTGTTCACATTCTTGGCTGTAACATGAAGTGCTAGAGATTGCATACTTTAGTTTTAGTGTTTGCCCATGAACAAACTCAGAGAGGCACTCAAGCACTCGTGCATGGGTACATTCTGCTTGCAGTGCCCCTCAAAGTTCTGGTGGTCAAACACACATGCTTGTGGGTATTCTGACGCCATGGATGTGGTGTTTCAGAGATTATAGAGCAGAGCTACTGGGATGATGCCGAGCAGGTATGGGCTGCACAAAGGATTGAATTTGTGGCCTCACAAGGCAGATGTTTTTGTCACTGAGCCAAGCCATCCCTCAGATTCCCGATTGGCTTCTCTGTAGGTGCAACAATTCATGCATAACAAAAACGTGGAATGGCTTCAGAGCTAGAAAAACTTATGTAAAGCACGGTGTGAGCGTGGTAGAATGAGACCTCAAAATTTAGAAGGATCCTATTCTCCCATGAACTGAATCCCAACTGCAGCACGTTGAGACTGCATCCTCCTGTGGCATGACGTAATCAAAAACAGAGGAAAATGAGATTTCTAGGAATGATCATGGCTTCTTACATGTTCCATCAATTCCTTAGTTTTTGCTACCCTAGCTTTATCCCTCAGACTCAGTTGAATGTGCATGGAGTTATATTTGATTCTATTTAATCCACCATAAGATGCCATTGAGATTTTTCTCCCAAACCCAAGGGTACTCAGAGGTGATAACTAACAACATGGCATGTGGCATTTACCCATAACAAGTGAAGAAATTGGAGACGCTGTCTTCCTCTATGGAACTAACTAAATAGCTTGCAAGACTCTGGGGAAAAAAAGCGCAGAATCTCTTTAAACCATGGAGAATTTAGATGATGATAATAAAGAATTAAACAAAGGTACCTTATACTATGGGGCTTTTAAATCTGTAATTTTCACATCCATAAGAGAAAATAATAGAAAAGAAAAATGTTATAAATCAATTGTAAAAGAAATTAAACATTCAATGTCCATGTCTCCTATATGTAATGAATTTATTATTCTTCCTCCCTAGTGGAAGTTTGAAAAAAACATACAGGGGCCAGAAAGATAGCATGGAGGTAAGGAGTTTGCTTTGCATGTAGAAGTACGGTGGTTCAAATCCCAGCATCTGGTCCCCCGAGCCTGCCACAGTGATTTCTGAGTGCAGAGCCAGGAGGAACCCCTGAGCGCTGCCGGTGGGACCCACAAACCCCTCCTCACACACAAAAAAAGAACATAAGGATTCTGACCTATACTAGCCAACAAATTCACTGCATGTAAGTGACGAGTCAGCAAATGTATTTCACTGAGTTTCAGATTCCTTATCTCCAATATTTTGAAAAATTAAATGTAATGTTTATAAACTATGATAAAAGCAATACAAAAATTTAAAAGTTATCATTGTATGTTTTAAGATAGCTTCTGAAAATTTTGGGTAAGAAGATAGTCTTGCAATTATTCTAACCTTTAATATTTCTCTAATGATGGCTTTGGTTTCTCTCAGAAAATAAATGCACATGGAAGAACAGGATGCTATTCTCAAAGACTCCAGATGAATAAATGTTGTTTCAGATTTGATGTGTGTTTATGGGCAATCAACTTATTTTCACTGAACTTACTAAAAAGTGTGATGTCTAATATACCAGCAGTCTACTAATGGTAATTCATAAACATTACTTTCTGTGTGTTTGGCACAGAGTAAATAATACAATCAAGGTAACCATATTCTGATAATGGGAAAAATATGATGGCGGCTGTCATGGGGATGAAGTTATAGTTGTAAAAACACGTAAAGGCAAAAGATGGGTTGTAAGGAAAAGGCTTGGCGATAAAGCATGTGCCTAATAGGTGTGAAATCTTTACTTTGATCTTTGGCATCTCCCCAAATTATCAAGCACTATCACTATCACTGTCAATGGGATCCCCATCTAACGCAAATATGACCTCTGAAAGACTACAACAAAACATGTATGAGGGTTGCAACTTCTGGTTATTACAACAATAACAACAAGGAGGAGAATAAAATAGGAGCTGAACTGAAGCCAGTATGTGCCAGAAGATTCTTAGATTATGACCTGTGCAAATTTGGGCAAAATGCTTACTATCTCAGCATCTGTATTGGTCAGTAATCATTGAGTAACAAATCAACCCTAAAACTCAGTGACTTGAGAGAGCTGTTTATTTATTCTCAGATGACTACATGGGTCTCAGTTGATCTCTTTGGGGCTTAACTTGGAAGATTTAGCTGACCTGAGTTATGTTCAGGCAGTTGGATTAAATCTTTCCCTCTATATTTTTCCCACTTGGATTGATAGCTTGACACATTTGTTCACGACAATAATGGAGGCATATGAGAACAAGCCCCCTGTGCATATCCATTTCAGAACTCTGTTCACTTATGGAAATGGACAGTTGTTAAGTCAAAGCAAAACACACGAACAAGCCTAAAGATAAAGATAAAGAGCAGAAAAAAAACTTTACTTTTAGAGAACAAGACATACAAGGAAACAAACAGAAGAAAAGTGAACTGGAATTATTATTCAATATTCTTATAGGTAAGATAGAATAATTAAAAACTTCCCTCATAAATCTCGTTTTAAGTACTATTAAATGGGGATATCCATGTAAAACTTTTAGCCCAGTGAAGTCTCATAATTAGCATTTCGTAAATGGCTTCTATGTTTGCAATAATAGATCTGATTACTCTGCTCCAAATATACTTCATTTTATACAAAGTGTGAATTAGGCGTTATTGAAGAACATATAATGACAATGTTTATATTTAGACTTTGGATGTTTAAAAAAGATAGAAATTTCTGGAGAGCAAAGAACAAAGGTAAATAAAGTGGACTTAAAATATTGATTGTTTCAAGTATTAATTGAATGGCCGACCCTTTATTTTCATGTATTCCTTTCTTCTTTATCTCTTTTTCCCCTTCTCCTCCTTTATATTTTCCCCCAATCTCATTCCCCTTCACACTTATCCTCCTACAGTTTCTCCTACTTTTTTCTTTCTCTACATGTCAGGCAGAAATCTGGGGCTTCTTCCAGCATCAATTAATTATTGTTCAGTTACTGCTCAAAAAAGTGTTTAGGGAACAAAGTTGTGCCAGAGATTAGAACCTAGGTCTTTTGAATGCAATACATGCCCTCAGCCCATTAATTTTGCTTTGTATTTCTCCATTAGTTTTCTTTGAAAAGAGACCAATTGTGTAGATAATAAATAGAAGTAGACCTGAATTTTCTTTGAGCCTTCTTTGAGCATTGCCCTTTTCAAGAAAGATACTGATTTATATGTGTCTGTTTCAATTCAGAATGGAAGGCATGCCCATAAGTTACCTGAAATTGAACTGATACCTGAAATTTCAGGCAAGGATGCCTAAAACTGAGATTGTAAAAAGTGTCTTGAGAGCTCTTTTGAGCATCATAGCCTTTGAGATATGCTATTGCTTATACACAAAACTCCAGGCAGAATCCGAAGTCTCTGAATCTGTTGTCCCTCATAAATAGTAGGAACTTGAGGTAAAAGATAACCCTAGGAACAATTAATAATATAAGCTCTCTTAGTCAACCTCTATACATATACTTGCTCTTTTCTGTCAGCCCATCATCCTGCTTCCTTGAGTGCACTCATCATCACTTACTGACAAACAGGGCACAGATCTGGAGACTTAACACAGGCCAGGTTACCCAGTCCTATTAGCAATCCTAAACCCCCTACTGTCACATTTAAATAAAGATGAACTATGACTGGAGAGATAGTGAGTCATGTACTAGTCTTTGCATGTGGCCAGCCTGGCTTAGATTCCTGGCACCACAAATAATCCCAGTAGCACCACCCACCAGGATTTATCTGGACCACAGAGCCAGGAAGAGTCCTTAGCATTAGAAGGTGTGCCCCCACCTCTTATTCCCCCCAAAATAAAGTTGTTTTTTTTTTTACTCCTTGTTAACATTTGGGCCTGCTCAGGGCCTACTTTGGAACGTTTTAAGAATAATCAATCCCACATAATTTAAGGTTGTGCCTGGAGTTGTGAATTCCTTTCACAGTGATGTTATCTTCAGATCTTTCTTCTCATCATATCCCACTCTATACTAAGAACCATGACTTGAAAACCTCTCTTTAAGTAACTAAATGACATTTCTTAATAGCTTTATATATCTATTATTCAATAAAATATTAACAGCGCAAGTAACACGAATATAGCAAAAAAGAAATGCACAAGTATGCTTAAATATTTTGAAGCCTCTAACCCATACCCTTCCCAAAAATTCATGCTTCCGTGGTTTTTGATTTTTAAGCTTAGCTTTACAAATCAGATTTTTGTCTTTGTTTATTTTGTTTGGGGCCACACCTGGTGGTACTTAGGGTTTACTCCTTGCTCTTTACTCAAGATCACTCCTGGCAGGGTTCAAGGAAATATGGGGGGCTGGAGATTAAACCAGGTCAGCTGTGTGCAAGGCAAACCCCCTACAGTTGTGCTATCACTCCAACCTGCCTGCAAAACAATTTTGACAAATGATTATAGGAAAAAAAGTTCTAGCTGGTGGTCCTAGTTGACACAGGTGTTCAAAGCCTTAAGAAATGCAAATTAAAGGTAATGGTGGTAGCCTTCAGCAGTCTCTAATGAATGCTTTGTTAATGAATAGCATGCTCTCCTACTAACTTCCCCTCCAGGATGAAATATTTCTTCCCCTTGTTGTTGAGTGTTTTAGTAGAAACACCAAAACTTTTGTCTTCCGCAAACTGTAAAAAGAACCTACCTAGGACTGTTTGGTAATAGCTTATAAAGGATAGAGGCTTTGCTCCTAGTTGCAACAAATCAAAGGGCCCTTTCTCTTTCAGATGACATTCACTTCCCTATCTGTGAGAATGAATCTTGAAAACACTAATAATTTCTCCATGGTCTTCCTAAAATCTCTCACCTAAACATTTGCTTTTTTGCCAGTCTGTTTCTTGAAACTTCACATGTTAGGTCATTGCATTTACACAACCACCAAACTTGAAGTTTAGGTTTTACAACAATTTTCCTAACATACCTCTCTGGGTAAGTACCAAACCAACCACCAACCAAAAAATAAGGAAAGTCTTTTCCTTCATTCAATTTCAAGTATGCACATAGGTAGAACCTTTGCTAAATGAATGGCTGAGATTTCAAACCACACCAAAAAAAGGAATGAGCAAGTCTATCCATAATCTCTCTATAGCAGTATTAGTAGTTCATGCACTCAGGTGTTCTGTGTGGTTGTCTGCTATGCTGTTATAATTACAGCCCCAGGTAAATCAGAGCCCATGGGAAATGAATTCATGTATCATAAGTTTCAGAAAAAAAAAAAGAGCTGGGACTCTGTTATGTAGCTCTAACAAAGAACAAATCACTTTACTGTGAAATGGATAGAAGTAGCAGATATCATGCTAAATGAAGTCAGTCAGAAGAAAAGAGAAGATAGATCAGAGTAATCTCTCTCATCTATGGGACATACAATATGCAAAACAAATTAGAAAGAAAGGGTCAACTGCATTACAATGAGAGAGCTAATTCATACATCTAAGAGTGTGGGTGGGGTTGAAAGGAGGGACTTTCCTTGGAGAATGGAAAGAAGTTCATTGGTACTGGGTGATCAGAGAATTATGAATATGGGAAACATTATTAATTGTATTGTCGCTCACAAAAAACTCAAGGGGCCAGAGAGATAGCACAGTGGTAGGGTTTGCCTTGCAGGCAGCTGATGAGGACAGATGGTGGTTAGAATCCTGGCATCCCATATGGTTCCCCAGCCTGCTAGGAGTGACTTCTGAGTGCAGAACCAGGAATAACTCTGAGCGCCGCTGGATATGAACCAAGACCAAAAACCATAAAAGGAAAAAAAAAAGTCAATTAAAAAATATATAGCATAGGGTATGGGGGATAGTTCAAAGGAGTCGAACACCTTACTGAGACCTCAACAATTCAGTCCTCAGTATCAACTTTCTCTTTCAGTACCATTGCTGGACCAAACAATATTGCATTGCCAAGGCAGAACATCAAAACCTGGTTCATGACACCAGCTGGAGCATTGTTGGGATTAATCCCCAGGCATCTTGCTTTAAGATTCAGATATTTAACACATTAAAAAACACAGGAAATATTGTTCTTGCAATATTGCAAGTCAAGGTTCTCCAGTGGCTTCTTAAGTCATGTTCATAAATAAGGTTAGGGTCAGGAGAAAAGAAGAGTTTCAGGCTATGTCCAATCTCATGTGAATTAAATTTAGAATTTGCTGGAAAGACAGAGAAGAATTATATATGAAATATACATTAGACTGGTTTTTCATGGAAATCACAATATGTCGTAATTCATCTAAGGTCACTTAAATCAACAAGTTGATAAAAATCTGAGGAACACTTTAAGCATAAAATTAAAAAAAATGAGAGAGAAATAGAAAATCCAAGCTAGAAACACATTATTCACGCAGAGAGATAAGTAACCCATTTAGCAATCCTATTTGAAGATCTAGAAGTAAGACTTATGGAACTAATTCTTCATAACTGGAATCTTAACCCAACCTCCAAAGGGTCTGTGGGCAGACTCTAAGATGAAATGGCAGAGAAGGAAAGTTAAACTTTATGGTTATAAAAAGAGTCAATAAAATGTGGCAGGAATTTCATTTTTAAATGTATTTCATTTTACTTTATTTAAACACCATGATTATAAAGATCTCCTTATACAGTTGTGATTTTTTTCAAAGTTTTAAAGTTCAATCATACAGCATAAAACACCCTTTCCTAATGCACACTTCCCACCACCAATGTCCCCAGTTTCCCTCCTGATCTCTTCCCTGCCTGCTTCTGTGGCAGACATTTTACTTCTTTTTCTATTTTTTTTAGGCTCTGGTTTACATTATTTTTAATGAAGAGGTGCCATGTATAAGAGCATTCTTATTATATCACATTGTTATTTATAGTTTTTTAATTCAACAATACTTGAAAAGTAGTAAGTTATTGGATTGATGATTCAATATATATTTCTCTAACACACATATAATAATTTATCAATTATAACAAAGTACTTTAAATATAATTTTCTTCCTTTTAATCCATCTATTTTATTTTATTTTATTTTTTATTTTTTTCTTAATGTTTCATCAGTTATTTCTCAGATAATTAATCCTTCTATTTTAATTGTAAATTAAAAATGTTATTTAGAAAAGGAGTATGAGACTTCAACAGACTTCAGAGATACAATGGTACATAAAGTGATTTTTAAAAAAGCGTACAAGGTAAAAAAAAGCATACAAGGTAATAGAAACACTGCATTTACATTTAAGGTCTGTCTTTAATATGAGAAAATGTTATGAACAGAGCATTTTGGAGGCTTCAAGTTTGCAGGATGACCTACCTACCTTTTTATTTATTTTTTAATTTTAATATTTAAAAATAATTTCTTTATTTAAACACCGTGATTACAAACAAAAATTGTAATTGGATTTCAGTCATAAGAAGAACACCCCCCCCTCCTTCACCCTTGCAACCTTCCCATCACCAATGCTCTCATCTCTTCCCTCCTCCACCCCTGCCTGTATTCAAGACATACTTTCTACATGCTTCACTCACTGGTATTGTGATGATAGTTCTCAGCGTAGTTATTTCTCTAACTGCACTCATCACTCTTTGTGGTGAGCTTCATATATTTTGTTGGTCCTTCCAACCCTCAACTCTGGGAATTATTTCAGTGTCTTTAAATTTTCTTAAAACCCATAGATGAGTAAGACTTTTCTGTGTGTGTCTCTCTCCCTCTGACATTTTACTCAGCAAAACAGATTCCATGTACATCCATGTATAGGAAAATGTCATGACTTTATCTCTCCTAATGGCTGCATAATATTCCATTGTGTATATGTACCACAGTTTCTTTAGCCATTCTTCTGTTGAAGGGCATCTTGGTTGTTTCCAGAGTCTGGCTACTGTAAAAAGTGATGCAATGAATATAGGTGTGAGGAAGGAATTTTTGTATTGTATTTTTGTGTTCCTAGGGTAGATCCCTAGGAGTGGTATAGCTGAATCAAAGGGGAGCTAATTTCCAGTTATTTGAGGAATCTCCATATTGTTTTCCATAAGGGCTGGGCTAGACAACATTCCCACCTATAGTGAATGAGAGTTCCTTTATCTGCACATTCCCGCCAGCACTGATTGTTCTTGTTTTTTTGTGATGTGTGCCAGTCTCTATGATATGAGATGTTACCTCATTATTGTTTTGATTTGCATCTCTCTGATGGTTAGTGATGTGGAGCGTTTTTCATGTGCTTTTTGGCCATTTGTATTACTTCTTTGAGAAATTGTTCATTTCTTCTCCCCATTTTTTGATGGGGTTAGAAGTTTTTGTCTTGTTAAGTTCTGTCAGTACCTTGTATATTTTGGATAATAGCCCCTTGTCTGAATAGCTTCTCTCATTCTCTGGGTGGCTTTTGAATCCTAGACATTATTTCCTTTGAGGTGCAGAAACTTTGCAGCTTAATATAGTTGCAGTTGTGTATCTATGCTTAGACTTGTTTAGAAAATGCTGTTTCTTCCTTAAAGATGCCTTTAGTTTCTATGTCCTAGAGTGTTTTAAGTACAAGTTGTTCTATATAACTTATGGTTTCATGTCTGATATCAAAGTCTTTAATCCTTTTGGATTTGACCTTGGTGCATGGTGCTAGCTGGAGGTTTGAGTCCAGAATTTTGCAAGTGACTGACTGGTTGCACTTGTTGAAAAGGCTTTCATTGCTCCATTTTACATTTCTTGCCCCTTTATAATAAATTAATTGATTGTATATCTGGGGAGCATTCTCTGAATACTCTAGTCTATTCCACTGATCTGAGGATCTGTCTTTATTCCAATACCATGCTGTTTTAATGGCCATAGATTTATAATACAATTTAAAGTTGGGAAAAGTGAGGCCTCCAATATTTCTTTTCCCAAGGGTTACTCTAGCTATTCTTGGGTGTTTACTGTTTCAGATGAATTTCAGGAGTGTTTGATTCACTTATTTGAGAATAAGGATAGGTATATTTAGAGAATTTGTATTAAATCTGTACAATGTCTTGTGGAGTTTTGCCATTTTAATGATGTTGATCCTCCCAATCCATGAACTGTTATATGCCTCAATTTCCATGTATCCTCTTTTATTTCTTGAACAGGGTTTTGTAGTTTTCATTGTATAAGTCCTTCACATCTTTAGTTAAGTTGACTCCAAGATAGGTGAGTTTGTGTGGCACTAATGTAAATCATATTGGTTTTTTTATATCCATTTTTTCTCTATCACTATTGATGTATTGAAGGCCATTTATATTTGTGTAATAATATTGTATCCTGCTACATTGCTATATGAGTCATTTGTTTCTACAAGTATTTTTGAAGAGTCTTTAGGCTATTCTAAATATAGTATCATGCCATCTGCAAACAGTGAGAGCTTGACTTCTTTCTTCCCTATATGGATGCCCTTGGTCTTTTTCTTTATGAAAAGAACATCCAGAACTGTATTGAATTGTAATGGTGAGAGACAGCAGCTTTATTAGGGACTTTTATTGCCTCCTGGATTTGTTTTTCTTTCCAGAGGGTGGGAAAATTCTCTGCTATTATTTTCCTCACTACTTTCCCCTTTTCCTTTTACCTACCCTTCTGGTATTCCTACAATTAGCAGGTTATTTCTTTTATCTTTGTTAATTAGGTACCTATTTTTTCTTCCAATGTTTTATCTCTTGCTTTCTTATTGACTTCTTTGTCATTGTTGTTTTGTAGCTTTTAGTCAAGTTATTCTATGCATTCTTCTAATTCTGATTCTATTATGGTTTGCTAAT